>NC_069138.1:37515941-37824691 GCF_026914265.1 Mya arenaria | reverse complement strand
ACAGGATTATGAACGTCGGAAAGCAATGAACAAAAATCGTGCACACATAAATAAACAATATTACAAAACCAATTTGGAATAGAAATAAAGTAGTCCACCGTACGAACAGATTTGCACGTGTTATGGCCTAGTATATCACCTAGTGTTCTACCGTTTAATACAAACATGACGTGAAGCGTCACAAAATCCATAAATGTATATCCATAATTACACAAACATGTATAATTGTTGCCCAGTTACCTGATAACATTTGTTGTAATACTGGTTTCGATTTTTTGTGGCTCAACTAAAAAAATTGTGGCTTCGCATTAAATCGATTTAAAGAACACAACTGAAATAAAAAGAAACGAAATACAAGATCTTTGTCAACAGTGTAAGATTATTTAAACATATTAAGATTAGGGCGTATAACTTCATAATTAATCTCTGGACATTGTATACAATCAGAGAAAATTTAAAGCAAATATCATATAGAAATTGTATCCGTCATTATTTACATTGACTGATCTGACGATCAGACTTCCTTCGGACCACAATAGTCCGTGGGGATTATGCAACAAGGTTTCAAGCTTACATCAACAAACCGGCTACATTATCATTCAATTGCACCGCACAGACATTCATTAATGACTTACTAAAAGGTTCAACATTAAGTGATTTATTACTTTGTGTTTAGTTTTATTGTTAAATGTTACGTTGTCTGGACATGTGTTTCCTTTTTTTATCTGGTAGGTCGGTTTAAATTTAAAACTGACGCTAGACACACAATAAAATCGGTATTGACTTAACCGGCATAACAAACCTAGGGTAAGTTGGAATGGCCTAATACAGTTTTAATAACCGACATAACACAACTTAATATAGACATTCTTCTTATCAGATAAATGATAGCTAATCTAACGTTGAATACCTTAAATAACCCGGTTTATCAAAGTCACTATTATCAATATACGACAACGTGTGAATATTTAAATGCGTTTTTCATGAGCGGGTAAAGATGACTCAGTGGTAACCATATCATATGATCTCGATAGAGTGCATATAACTAGGTTAGAAATAAGCTCATGGGAGAAAACTAGAGTGTATGTAATTAAATTGATAACTTGAGTAATCTGCCCTAGAATTATTTTATTATTTTCAATAACTGTTCTCATATTCAGATATATTTTTTAAGTACCTTTTTCGTGGGATTGCAATTGATTCATTTTTTCAATGCGTTCGTATAACCTTTATAATCATAGACATACTGGCTGACAGTTAATTTCTTAGTATATAGAATATACTGCAAATCTATTCAAATGTTACTAATTGATGTTAATTGAAATGTAACAAATGCTGGAAACCAATGGTATTCAAATATTCAGTTGTATTACTCTTGGTCGTTTTCTTTTAAAGAAAGCATTCCTCCTGAATAATTGCTAAGTTTGAGTATTGTTTCAAAACACGAACTAAAAAAAGCTCCGATACGTGTAACTCGT
Source organism: Mya arenaria (assembly GCF_026914265.1). Lineage (NCBI taxonomy): Eukaryota > Metazoa > Mollusca > Bivalvia > Myida > Myidae > Mya > Mya arenaria. The sequence goes on along the minus strand of NC_069138.1, from coordinate 37,823,213 downwards.
AACTCGAACAATTGTAAGCAATATAATCAACGCAGTAAAAATATGAAAAGTAATAGCCATGTATTAACTCATCAATAACAAGTTTACCAGACTCCATGTACATGAAAAACATGTCTACCATTCATAACAGCGTATGATCTCATAAAATTAAACTCTTAAGCTAATCGATATTAAAAGAAATTCGAAAAAATATTAAGACATAGAAAGTTTTTATCGTAACAAATTTGCATCTAAAAGAAAATTTGATTGAAATAATTGAAACTTTCTTTTTCTATTTCACAGAGAAACAAAATGAGAATAAAACAAAACTTGTTGTTATAGTGTATTTTGGATTTATTGTGAATTTTAAGCCAAGTCTTACGGGTATTCTCCATCGACCTAATTTGCTGTATTGGTATGCTATTTATCACACGCTATCAGAATAGCTTAAGGATAATATTGAATACCACCCTTAAATAGCTCAATCACCGAAGCTCGGAGAAATATAAACATTTCAGTTTTCTGTTACATAAATTTCAATAGAATAAATATAGATTTTTATTTGTACTGAGAAAATCAATACGCATTGACTGTCTGGCACCAAGCTCTGATAATCCAGACATGTTTTAATGAATATTGCACTTAACACGATCTTATTATATAAGATATACGTTTGTGTGTTTCAGTTTTTTTATTGTTCAAAAAAATAATTTTGTCCTTTCTAAACTCGTTATCGTAAATATGTTTTCTATTTCGCATTAACAGCTCGAAGCTATTCTACCGTTAGGCAAAGGAATACAATAGCTGGGATAGTTTGAAATTAGAACCCATATATTTTTGCAATTTTTGTAAACCTGCGGTATAGTATGCATCTATTTTCATTTGACTACAGGTAGCATTTAAGCTTTATTTACACTAAAGACGACACATACAATAAACGTGAAGATATGAAACTTCAGTGCTTCAGTTTAAGATACGTTTGCAATACTTCAATTAAAATCGGTTATACCATTTAGTTTTCATGTACCAATCAATAACATTTGTACATTCATTGAGTCAAACATCAAAGACCGCAAAGGGACGCTCACGATAAATGTTCATAAACAGATAATAAATCATATTATTATCAAACTCTTAGTCGCCATTACTCCATTAATGTATTTTACTTATTACATATTCTTGATTATTATCTAAACTGAACTGACATTTAACTTTTGAGTATGCAACACGCATTTTGAGGTAATTTAGTTGATTAGTAACCTTTTTCATTTTTATAATGTTAAAAAAGCGTAAACAAGTAGTAAGGCTGATATAATGGCTGGTTTTCAGAACAGGAAGCTGCTGCTGCTGCTAGTAGAAGTAGCAGTAGTAGTAGTAGTGGTAGTAGTAGTAATAGTAGTAGCAGTAGTAGTAGTAGCAGTAGTAGTAGTAGTAGTAGTAGTAGTAGTAGTAGTAGTAGTAGTAGTAGTAGTAGTAGTAGTAGTAGAAGTAGTAGTAGTAGTAGTAGTAGTAGTAGTAGTAGTAGTAGTAGTAGTAGTAGTAGTAGTAGTAGTAGTAGTAGTAGTAGTAGTAGTAATAGTAGTAGTAGTAATAGTAATAGCAGCAGCAGCAGCAGAAGTAGTAGCAGCAGCAGTAGTAGTAGTAGAAGTTGTAGCAGTAGCAGCAGCAGCAGCTGCAGTAGAAGAAGTAGTAGTAATAGAAGTAGAAGTAGTAGTAGTAGTAGATGTGATAAATCTACTTGTGGTGGTAAAAGTGAAGGTATTATTCATTTATTTTTATTATCATTATTATTATTATTATTTTATTATTATCTTTATTATTATTATCTTTATTATTGGTGATGGTGGTGGTGGTTGCGGTTGTCTCGGTAGTGGTATTTTTTATTATAATTATTGCCCGTTCTACTTGAATGTCTATTGTTTTGAAGTTTTCGTGTTAAACACATACATAACCTGTATTATAAGTATCAAACTTTCTAAACATTTTTTATTTTGTTGTCATGTCCAATTGAATTGATTATACCCCCCCCCCCTCCCTCCCAAGCTTTTTCTTTCAAAACTAGTTTATTATTTATCTGACTTATATATATTTTCACAAACTAATTACATAAGTATGTACTCGACAACATTATAATATTGCAGTATGTGTATGTATATTATGTTACATAATTTTGAAATTGTCGGGGATCTGTTATGCCTGTAATAACGATAATTATTTGCTTTAAAGTGCATGAGAGGCCCTATCTCATAATATTAAACATTCTAACATGCAAAGTATATTGATTGTATTGATAAGTCAAATATTTTGTATGTTTATTATGGAGAGGTATATAATTAGAGACTGATCGCTTTATATTTTGCGGTGATAAAGACATCTATTGAAGTAAAGAATGTTTTTTGGGGGAAGAACTATCATATCCGTGTGACCTCCTATACAAACTATTAAGCCTATGATGTGCATGTGAAGTTGTTCTTTTAAATGGAAACCGTTCGTGGAGGTAGATATTGAACATTAAAAAAGCGACAGATATCATTGCGTCTGTCATGCGTTCAACTATTCGATTGCATGCATGTATTGTTGAAGTATCTTGATATCATATTATTTGGCTTTTGGTACTTTGGTATTAGATTAAAGTAATTCAATGTAACCCAAATCATTTATGCGATCAACAAAACAAGCAATTTTCTAAAATTGGGTGATTTGGGTGATTAATTGTTTAACAAGCTTATTTTAGGTAATTTCCTTATCAGATTTGGTGACGCGTACGACTGAAGGCCAACGACAACAACAAAATAATGATATGTTGGAGCAAACAATCTTCTTAGTTTGAAGGGAACTTTATGTGTTCAATACGTAATAAAATCCACGTCTGCATGTTTTATCATATTATCAATTTCATTTCTCATGGTTTTTAGTATTTTTATCATTTTATAACTTGAAGTGACCGACTTATTCCTTAATATTTTCATATTATCAGATAATTGGCAAAACTGATTGACAAAGTTTATTTGATATTTGATATTATTTGATGGACATATCTCACAACTAAAAACTTTCTAACATACATTGTATTTGATTGTACTAATAATTTAAACATGTTGAATGATTTTTGTGGAGAGGTGTATTATCAGAGACTGATCAGGTTTTATTTTGCTAAAAATGCTTTGGCGGTAATAAAGACAATTATTGAATTAAAGAAAGTTATCATTTGGGGAAAACCCAATGATATCCGTTTGGTCGCCTTTTCAATCTTTATCGCCTCATGATGCATTGCATGTAAATGCCCCTGTTCTTTATTACTTTTAAATGAAAAGCGTTCGTGAGGTAAATAGTGATTACCCAAAATAGCGACAGATACCACCGCCTTAAAGTTTCCTTTAAAGTTTCGTATGATTCAACAATTCGTTCGCATACAGGTAGTGTTTAAGTACTTTGTCATCGCATAAATTGGCCTTTGGTACACTGATTTCAGAAAAAATGCGATGCTATCCGAGAATACAAATGTTTTCGGTGAATCATTGTATTACTGGCATTCCTTATCAGATTTGGTAACGCGTACGACTTAAGGCCAAAGTTAATAACGAAATAATGTGTTGCCTCAAACATTCATCTTAGTTCGAAAGATAGTGCAGGCATTCAATACATAATAAATACCACGTCTGCACGTATGGTCTTATTCTCAATTTAATTTCTCAAGTTCATGATCACATTTTGGTAATTGGTAAATGTCAACGTATTTTACAACTTGAAGTGACCGACTTCATTTCTTCGTTGTTCTGTTGTTCCAAATTGTAACGAATTTCAAAAGACATATACAACTTGTGAAGAAGGATGATTGATGTTTTCTTCACCACTGAGACAAAGATCGTTTTCCTAAAATAAAAACTTCCCGTTGAATTCTGATAAAAAATATGACGGAACTTCCATTGTTGACATTCTGATGACGTCACATCTATCATTCATTAAAACTTTTTATTGATAAAAACTCTTAATTATTTTTATCTCTGTTTTTTAATACATTAAAAAAAAACACAATCAGATTTGTTGACAAATAAAACGCCGAACAATCCTTGATTATTTGTAAAATTTAATCCTGTGAATCATGTCAATGGTGGGTAATCAATATTAAGACTTGAACAGATTACCTGTAGATATATAAAAAAACAAACTAAATTGAAAGGACTTAGCGCAGTTAGAATGGATATAACCCATATTTTTCACCCAACTACACTTAACCATATTTCAGCAATTTATGCTTGTTTTATTATTATTATTATTATTATTATTATTATTATTATTATTATTATTAGTAGTAGTAGTAGTAGTAGTAGTAGTAGTAGTAGTAGTAGTAGTAGTAGTAGAAGTAGTAGTAGAATTAGTAGCAGATTAGTAGCAGTAGTAGTAGAATTAGTAGCAGATTAGTAGCAGTAGTAGTAGTAGTAGTAGTAGTAGTAGTAGCAGTAGCAGTAGCAGCAGCAGCAGCAGCAGCAGCAGCAGCAGTAGTAGTAGTAGTAGAATTAGTAGTAGTAGCAGCAGCAGCAGCAGCAGCAGCAGCAGCAGCAGCAGCAGCAGCAGCAGCAGCAGCAGCAGCAGTAGTAGTAGTAGTAGTAGTAGTAGTAGTAGTAGTAGTAGTAGTAGTAGTAGTAGTAGTAGTAGTAGTAGTAGTAGTAGTAGTAGTAGTAGTAGTAGTAGTAGTAGTAGTAGTAGTAGTAGCAGTAGTAGTAGCAGTAGCAGTAGCAGTAGTAGTAGTAGTAATATATGAAAAAAATTATCACGTGGTATACACACACTGTAAATGTTGGCATAGTTAAAAACGCCTATTCATGTCAACGAGCATACACACCACATAATAAAACGTGATTTGCCTTGTCCAACAGATGGCTCATTGTACACCTCATTTACGATTATGCCATTGATATCCATTAAAATCCAGCTGGTAGGCGCCTGTCTTTCGCAAGCAATACACACACAAATACAATCCTTCGTTCTTCTTACTATACTTAAAGTAGATTTACGATCAATAGCACGACAAGTTCAAGACCTACATTGAATAATTTTGAAAGGAGCGCATTCATTTGTTTGAAAAGGGGAATACCGTTTGTAAAATATGAGAACATGAGATCAAGCATACTGCGTAGTAGTTACCGTAAGCATTTTCGCGACATTTGATTTATGTGACTGTAAAATGGTAAGTTGCTTGTATTTTTGGACGGACCTTATCTTTTTGAGCGTTGTAGAGAGCGCCGGTGACAACCACAAGGACGCCGTAGTGGGAATCATATGTGACTTTGGCTATCTCAGGATCTTTTCTATGTCTCTGAAGTCCGTATAATTCGGTATTTTTTTTCTCCGCAAGCTACGTTAAGGCGGCCGCCTAGGCAACGTGATATTTTTGTTAAATTTATTTACCCAGACCAAGTGGAATTAATCATTGGTCTAATTTCCCGAAATTACAAAGAAAGCAATCAAGCCTGCCCGCAGTGAATTCTGTGCTGAGTACAAGCTTCAACACGAAATACTTGGCGCGATATTGGTAGAAGGGCAGACTGTAGGAAACATATTTCCCGATTGATACGAAACCCATCTAGACCCTCCCCGCCACGTCCACTCCCGCGGGCGGGAGCAAGAAGGGGTTAACTGGAACTGTTTTCGGAAATAAAACAGTTTTGGACTGATTCCTTTATATCAAAAAAGGTCACAGGCACCAAGGCGGATATACGTGAGGTTAGCGGCCTGAAAGCCTAGCGGCCTAGCGGCGTTAAGTTAGCGGCCTAGCGGCCTAACAGCCTATTTGTTTTCTCTATTTCAAAGCAAATGCTAAAAACTTCACGCCGTTAGGCCGCTAGGTCGTTGAACCGTTGATCGACTTTTTAAAAATATTTTTTATAATCGCTTCAGTTTGATAATTTGTGCATTAAAACAATTAATTTATCATTGTTTTTGAGAAGAAAACGTATAAAAAATGCGCCAACTTTACATCGCTAGGCTGCTAACTTTAACCCACTGGACCGCTAACTTCACGTACATTCAAGGTGGTGATACTACTGGTTTGGAGATTATGCCATCAGCAGGAATTCAACCACGTTTTGCTCCCGCCCGCGAGCGTCTAGATGGGCGTTCAACTCCTAGTAGCACGCCACGTGCTTACCCAAGGCCGAAACACAGAACAAAGCTCGTGGTGGTATAATATTCCTTGGACCAAACTTGGCAGAGTTTTATTTTCCACAATTGGTGAAAGCGGTGCCACTTCCGGTGAGGCAGGTCTTCCTCCCGTTCTTATGCTACATTTCCGGACCCCAACTATCACTGGTAGCGCCACCTAGGACGGGACAAGAACATCGAACCGATCTTCACCTGAAAAATCTAAATAGGAACTGCGAACCATAGCGGCTAAGGATTATTACGAATTTACTAATCCAATTTATTTTGATATATATACCGCTGTCCTCGATATTTAATAGTCCAATTATTCATTAATACTACCATTTACGACTCTCAGTAGGTAGACTGTTAAAGGGACTCATTCATGGTTTGTAATATGCACTTTTTACGCATTTTTATTACGAAATTAAGTCTGGCAAATCATTAAGAGTGTTAAAACTAAGATACTGATGGCTAAAACTCTTCATCAAATGTCGATATTGGTCAAATATTGTTTTTGAACACACCAGAAAACTAAACATTTAATACCTCTAAAGAAACATGCTTGCTATGATGCTTTCAGCAGAGAAGAGAGCTCAATTATAATATTTGGAGGCGGTGTCAATAGGCATGTTCTAAAACTTGGCTTGGCCTTGCATAGCCTGCTGACTCAGCATTTTGTGTCGGACCAGGCCAGGCCAGATTTTATACATATTGAGATAACCAGCACTGAATACACTGGAACACAATGATAGACCTTTATTGAGAAATGAAACTGCATGTTTAATGTAATGATGTTTTTTTCTGAGTGTTATTTACAATAAAGGTTATAGTCTCAGCAATTAAAATAATTATAATATAAGTGTTTATAGATGCATTACTGGGAGAAATTGTTTTGGTACCAAAACATGAGCAACTCCCTAAAGATAACTTACTGTTTTTTTTTGAAAAAGAGTATTCCTAAATAACATTCGAATCCCTCGCAACGTAATCTGATTTTTTATAGGTTGTTGCGATATAAAAATCGTTGTCAAATCAGATAAAGATATTTGTTGTTGTTGTTTTAATTTATTAATCTATTACGACCGAGTAAGCTTTTGTTACTTAAATGGTGGAAACTTCATGATTAAAGTCACATAAAGTAAAAGTTATAATGCTATCAGTTATGTATATTTTCGTGCGCTTTATGAACACTTATTGATTATTTTCTTATCAACTAATGACATTACATTTGTAGATCAAACACGTACCGGGTTGAACTTTGATGTGACATTATCGAAATGCATGATGAAATAAACCGTAAGTTACTTAATATGTTTTTTATGATCTTATAAAAACAGAATGTTTTTAAATGGTTTGGTTTATAAAGAAACAGTTTTGCGCGTTTTTCTGGAAAACTTCCACTACATATTTATTTTATTTTTATCATCTGTTTATGACATATAATAAATAATGATAAAAAATTGTTTGTGTCAGGGTAGAATCCCAAACTATTTCACCTCGTGAAGACCAAAAGTTAATACTTCACTCGTGTCCACGCCACTAGAAGTTAAAGACCTCGGTGCTCACTCGGTGAAATATATAACCTTCACAATAATCATCTTTTTATTTGCACTTAATTTTTTCTTGATTACATGAAATAACATTTAATAGTGATGTTTATGCATGTACGTGAAGTTAGCGGCCTAGCGGCCTAGCGGCCTAGCAGCGTGAAGTTAGCGGCCTAGCGGCCTAGCGGCGTGAAGTTAGCGGCCTGGCGGCCTAGCGGCCTAGCGGCGTGAAGTTGGCGGCCTAGCGGCCTAGCGGCCTGGCGGCCTAATTATTTTTTCTATTTCCAAGCAATTGTTAATGCGTTTTTTTTAAAACAATGATAAATCAAGGTTTTTTATTCATATAGTTACATAGCGGCCTTAAATTGTTATATATTCAGAATATTTTTCTTTACCTTTTATTCTAAAACAATTTTAAATTAACTGTTTTATGCACAAATTATCACTCTGAAGCGTTTTTCAAACTTTTTTCAAAAAAGTCGATCAAGCACTTCAGCGACCTAGAAGCCTGAAATTAGCGGCCTAGCGGCCTAAATTGAATCCTATTTCAAAGCATGTATACATGCATTTTCTTCTAAAACAATAACATTTTAAATGTTTTTATGCACAAATTAACACATTGAAGCGATTATCAACAGTTTTTCTCCAAAAACGTCGATAAAGCAGTCAGCTATTTCAAAGCATTAAACATGCCTGTTCTTCTTAATCAATGATATATTAAGTGTTTATATGCACAAATTATCACTCTGAAGCGTTTTTCAACTTTTTTTCAAAAAAGTCGATCGAGCACTTCAGCGGCCTAGCGGCCTAGCGGCCTAGCGGCGTGAAGTTAGCGGCCTGGCGGCCTAGCGGCCTAGCGGCCTAGCGGCCTAAAATGGTATCCTATTTCAAAGCATATATACATGCATTTTCTTCTAAAACAATGACATATTACCTGTTTTTATGCACAAATTAACACTTTGAAGCTATTAGTGATTATCAAGATTTTTTTTTAAAAGCGTCGATAAAGCAGTCAGCTATTTCAAATCATTAAACATGCCTGATCTTCTAAAACAATGATATATTTACTGTTTTATGCACAAATTATCACTCTAAAGCTTTTTTTATTTTTTTTCAAAAAAAATGATCAAGCACTTCAGCGGCCTAGCGGCGTGAAGTTAGCGGCCTGGCGGCATAGCGGCCTAAAATGGTTTCCTATTTCAAAGCATGTATACATGCATTTTCTTCTAAAACAATGACATATTAACTGTTTTTATGCACAAATTAACACTTTGAAGCAATTAGCGATTATCAACATTTTTTTTTTAAAAGCGTCGATAAAGCAGTCAGCTATTTCAAAGCATTAAACATGCCTGATCTTCTAAAACAATGATATATTTACTGTTTATATGCACAAATTATCACTCTGAAGCGTTTTTCAACTTTTTTTCAAAAAGTCGATCGAGCACTTCAGCGGCCTAGCGGCCTGGCGGCCTAGCGGCCTAGCGGCGTGAAGTTAGCGGCCTGGCGGCCTAGCGGCCTAGCGGCCTAAAATGGTATCCTATTTCAAAGCATGTATACATGCATTTTCTTCTAAAACAATGACATATTAACTGTTTTTATGCACAAATTAACACTTTGAAGCAATTAGCGATTATCAACATTTTGTTTTAAAAGCGTCGATAAAGCAGTCAGCTATTTCAAAGCATTAAACATGCCTGATCTTCTAAAACAATGATATATTTACTGTTTATATGCACAAATTATCACTCTGAAGCGTTTTTCAACTTTTTTCAAAAAAGTCGATCGAGCACTTCAGCGGCCTAGCGGCCTAGCGGCCTAGCGGCGTGAAGTTAGCGGCCTGGCGGCCTAGCGGCCTAGCGGCCTAAAATGGTATCCTATTTCAAAGCATGTATACATGCATTTTCTTCTAAAACAATGACATATTAACTGTTTTTATGCACAAATTAACACTTTGAAGCTATTAGCGATTATCAACATTTTTTTAAAAGCGTCGATAAAGCAGTCAGCTATTTCAAAGCATTAAACATGCCTGTTCTTCTAATACAATGATGTATTTATTGTTTTTTATGCACAAGTTATCACTCTGAAGCGTTTTTCAATTATTTTTCAAAAAAGTTGATCGAGCACTTCAGCGGCCTAGCGGCCTAGCGGCCTAGCGGCGTGAAGTTAGCGGCCTGGCGGCCTAGCGGCCTAGCGGCCTAAAATGGTTTCCTATTTCAAAGCATGTATACATGCATTTTCTTCTAAAACAATGACATATTAACTGTTGGAATGCACAAATTAACACTTTGAAGCTATTAGCGATAATCAACATATTTTTTTTTTCAAAAAAGTCGATTAAGCAGTCAGCATACATGCCTATCCTTCTCAAAAATATGTTGATAATCGCCTCAGAGTGATAGTCTGTGCATAAAAACAGTTAACATATCATTTTTTTAGAAGAAAATGCATGTAGTCATGCTTTGAAATAAGATAGCATTTTAGGCCGCCAGGCCGCTAGGCCGCTAGGCCGCTAACTTCACGCCGCTAGGCCGCTAGGCCGCTGAAGTGCTTGATCGACTTTTTTTTAAAAAGTTGAAAAACGCTTCAGAGTGATAAGTTGTGCATAAAAACAATAAATATATCATTGTTTTAGAAGAACATGCATGTTTAATGCTTTGAAATAGATGACTGCTTTATCGACGCTTTTGAAAAAAAAAAACCTGTTGATAATCGCTAATAGCTTCAAAGTGTTAATTTGTGCATAAAAACAGTTAATATGTCATTGTTTAAGAAGAAAATGCATGTATACATGCTTTGAAATAGGAAACCATTTTAGGCCGCTATGCCGCCAGGCCGCTAACTTCACGCCGCTAGGCCGCTAGGCCGCTGAAGTGCTCGATCAACTTTATTGAAAAAAAAGAAAAAAAAAAAAAACACTTACGATTGATAATTTGTGCATAAAACAGTAAATATATCATTGTTTTAGAAGATCAGGCATGTTTAATGCTTTGAAATAGCTGACTGCTTTATCGACGCTTTTAAAAAAATGTTGATAATCGCTAATTGCTTCAAAGTGTTAATTTGTGCATAAAAACAGTTAATATGTCATTGTTTTAGAAGAAAATGCATGTATACATGCTTTGAAATAGGATACCATTTTAGGCCGCTAGGCCGCTAGGCCGCCAGGCCGCTAACTTCACGCCGTTAGGCCGCTAGGCCGCTGAAGTGCTCGATCGACTTTTTTGAAAAAAAGTTGAAAAACGCTTCAGAGTGATAATTTGTGCATATAAACACTTAATATATCATTGGTTAAGAAGAACAGGCATGTTTAATGCTTTGAAATAGCTGACTGCTTTATCGACGTTTTTGGAAAAAAACTGTTGATAATCGCTTCAATGTGCTAATTTGTGCATAAAACAGTTAAAATGTTATTGTTTTAGAAGAAAATGCATGTATACATGCTTTGAAATAGGATTCAATTTAGGCCGCTAGGCCGCTAATTTCAGGATTCTATGCCGCTAAGTCGCTGAAGTGCTTGATCGACTTTTTTGAATAAAGTTTGAAAAACGCTTCAGAGTGATAATTTGTGCATAAAACAGTTAATTTAAAATTGTTTTAGAATAAAGGGTAAAGAAAAATATTCTGAATATATAACAATTTAAGGCCGCTATGTAACTATATGAATAAAAAACCTTGATTTATCATTGTTTTAAAAAAAAACGCATTAACAATTGCTTGGAAATAGAAATAATAATTAGGCCGCCAGGCCGCTAGGCCGCCAACTTCACGCCGCTAGGCCGCTAGGCCGCCAGGCCGCTAACTTCACGCCGCTAGGCCGCTAGGCCGCTAACTTCACGCCGCTAGGCCGCTAGGCCGCTAACTTCACGCTGCTAGGCCGCTAGGCCGCTAGGCCGCTAACTTCACGTACATTATACTTAAAAAAACAAAATGTGAAAATAATGCTCAAATGTGATTTGTGATAACAATAATTGAACATCTATTTTGAACAGGATTTTAAACATTTAAACAAAGACCAGCATACGGAAAAACAACATTATTCAAAAGAAAGTACCATACAGTTCACGTATAAACTGCTCACACCCTGTTCATGTCTGTGGACGACCTCCATGATCTTTGGTTTGAGAATCTGAATGAGAGTGATATGGTGCTCCTAATAAATATATAAACAAAACCGTCGGAACCAGATCGTTGACTAAACAATGGAATACACTATCACCTGATCTAGGTTTGATTTAAACTGTTGAAATCAACAAACTGAACTCAGGGCAGAATGTCTGATTGTCCCCAGCCAAAAGGAAAGGAGAGGGTACGTTATTCTATAACTGTATATTGTTGCATTTGGCGTTGTTGTTTTATACTAATTCAAAACTGTCTGGAAAAATAACAATAGGTAAAAGTTGCCAAGCTGATGCGTATAATAAGTATTGTTGATTTATTAATACAGTAAAACTGCGATCGCTCGAGGTTGCCAGGGACCGAGCCAAAACCTCGAGGAAACCGATGTTTCGAACGACCCGATTTTCAATTTTTCAGTTTGATATGAAATATCTTTCAGTGTATTTTAAGTTTGAAGTCGTCAAACAGACTGTTTACTAAGACACCGATTATGTGTTGCGTTGTGCAGCGTGGGTATATTTTATATGATAATAGAAGGAAAAAAGTTCGGGACCAAGCTCCGACCTCGAGGGAACGCCGGTTCTTGAACGACCGCTTGTTTGAGGGAACGCAGTTTCACTGTACTTTAATTATGCATACTGTATTTGACTTCTATAACTCGTCAATATGAAATGTGAAACAAACATGGAACATTATCAACTGAATTAGGGTTTGTTGTTTGTGATATTCACATATTACTTTTTCAGGGGTCCAGCAAATGCAATTGCATATATACAAGCAGAGTAGCTTTTATTTGTAAACTAGCAAACGTCATGCTAACGTTGGCATTCCTCGCTCTTTTAATAGTCTGGACTGTTGTAAGAGCTCCTTTAACAAGACACAATGAAAGCTTAGCATGCATTCCTTGCGACACAATAAAGTTCAATGCTAACACAAACCTGGGCCAAGTAGCTGCTGCTAATTTTCCTATCAAACAGAGAGATGATGGAATGTGTTGCGGACCTGCCGAAAGCATTACTCAGATGATGTTTCAAAAGGTAAATCGTAAAGTGCATTGTTCAGTTTAGCAGATAAAATATTCCCGACTTTAGCACTAAGCATAACCAGGATTTTCGATTCTACGAAATGTGACTAAATTACTTTATACTATATAAGAAACGATACATTAAGAAAAAAACACCGTTTCCTTATAAATTATATAAATATCACGTGACCATCGAACCGTAATATTGATCTTAACGTTTTGCATCAACTACCCTTTTTGACCTAAAAAATGGTTTGTCAATAATATAATTTTATTAAACAAACAATTAGTAGGCCTTCTTTTAAGAATGAATTGTACTTAACTAAGACATGAATATCAGTTTGTTGAAATGAATGTTTCTTGTTTTGACATGTGCTTTAGACATACATGTATCACTCTTTAGGAAATGGCAGCTCAGTATCACTACCACAGTTCAGGTCAAAGTAAGTATCAGTTGAAAACAATAATTTCTGTCAACAAATACATACGCAAAAAAGTGAATTCATCTGATATTAAGTTCCTATTTGTCTATGGCATTTTTTTTTTAATTTTCCATCAAATTTACATGTTGTTGTTTTTGTTACATGGTACAGGTTTCCTTGACATAGTGGAAGAGTATGTTGCCTGTGAAAGAGAAACCAACGATAAGCAGACCATTGCTAAAGTAGTTGGAATTATGGGGTTCAAATCTAGCTACATTGTTGATGGTAAGAAGTAAGAACAGATAACATTTTGAATTATATCGTTTGATATAAGTGGTAGCATCTATCACTAATGATATTAAAAACATCTTTATTTTAAGGTCATCACAAAGTCCTGTGGAATAAAAACGGTCGAACATTTTATGCAAATAAATGCATACACTTGGATCTCGAAGGCGAAATATTTGTGAGACAATCGGGCTACTACATCGTTTCTTCGCAGCTGAATCTGCGACGACGAAATGAGACAGGCACACCGATAAATGGAACCAGAACAACGACCTTTATTCATCATCTTGATCTCTTTTCACACAAATATGGCACAACGGGGATGTTGATGCAAACCAAAAATTCAATTGAAAGAAATGGTGTATACTTCACAAGTTTCTTGTCGGCGGTTTTTAAGCTGAACAAATATGATAGGCTCTCTGTGTCCATCTCGCACCCAGAACTGTTAGACAATGACAAAAAATTTGATAATTTCCTGGTTTATTACACTTATGATCTGCAAAACTAAAATACGATTTAATTACATTGTATATAAACATGTCAATTCAACGAAACTAAGTAAAAGAAAATAAATTCAAATGCTTCCCCCATAATCCTCTGATCTTAACATATTGACGTTTATGATAGTCAAATGGATTTTATTGTTGTAAAATGTATGTAACGTCGATGGAACGTCAGATTACGTCATTAAAAATGTTTTTGGAAACGTTGTGTTTCAGCGTTTTAGTTTGATTATTCCAAAGACATTTGGAAACTTTGAGTTTTTATCTTACTACTGTATCGATTATGTGAACCTTAATGAAATAAGTGAATTTGATTAACCATGACCTGTTTTTTAAAAGATTGATATTATTTGTACTAACTACTTTCCACTTCTTCATTATAATCATTTTTGTTAATGATAAAATTCAACCTGTTGTTAAGCCGCCATTAATCCACATCTTTACATTGCGTCCACATGTAGGAATATTAAGTTAACAAATTTGTTTAGAAAAGAATTTGCAAATCAGCGATAGATAAATATGTTACACAATCGTGGATAATTAGAAATGATGATGACGAAAGACTAGTCTCCCTTTTTCACTCAAATTATCTCAATCATGAATTTTATTTGATATTACGATTTCTAAAAAACTACAGAGTCTAAAGAAAGCAATGTTTCTCAATGTACCATAATGTTATTATGCAAATTATTTACAAGGAACTACAGCATAACATTATATTAATGTGATGCAGTGAAAAATGAAATTGGAATAAATAAGGTGTCCTTTTGTCCATATTTTGAAAATGAACGATGCCGACAATGGTCCAAACATATTAACCTTATCAAATCCATCAACCTATTGAGATGTTAATAGGATTCACCGCTCTCGACATCACTTATCAGTGTCGAACCCAGAGTTTTATTGTTGTGTCAAATGTTACGAAAAATACGTTGATATTAATGCTATTGTAACCCAAACATAATGATAAACTAACTATGTAAGCGTTTATGGAAACAATATTTCAACAAACATGTATACGAAACATCACTCAAACCGAATGTATCGTGGTAACGTGTAACCGACATTGCAATTTAATTTTTCAAGCTATATATAATTCGCGAACGCTGTCATATTCTGAAAATCGTTAATCCGAAATATCAATATTTCGAAAAATATGTTTGGGTACCTACGATTTTGGATTAACGCTGTTCAGCTGTATTTATAAAGCTATAATTCTCTTCACATATGGTGGATAAACATAATGAACTGAATTAAACTAAACCCTTGTCACGTTCGTTTAAAATAAACACGGTGTTTAGGAATCCCCGTTGTGAGAATCGTAAACTATTATAAGTTTTATCCGAGGCAAAAAGCTTCGTTTGATAGGGATAAAACAACTAATATCAATAATTTGAAAGATGATTTATGTTCCGAAATCAGCGGGGATGGGGATGAAGATAAATCTACTTCCTCTTTTATAAACTTTCTATGTGAGGACGGGAATACATACTTGCGACTCAACAGCAAACCATGTCGAACCCGTTGAAACAGCCTTGGCGAAGTCATTTTGCTCTTCCATGCGATTGCAAGAACACCATTAAGTTGAACAATAAACAGATAATTATTATTGCTTGGTAATGATACGTACTGAGCAAGGATCAGTCCGGACGGAAGGGCGGATACACTGACGATTATTTTTTTGAATTTCTATAATACAAGGTGACGATACAGCCTGGACAAGGGTCATTTCATCCTTTGACTTCTAAACTTGACCTTGACCTTCGAGATACTTGCTTAGGTCTTGTGCGTGACACACACCTCACCATGGTTATCATTCATTACAAGTGTTTTGAAAATTCTAAAATGCATGGTAACCGTTAAGATACACCGTACATTATTCAGTTCGGACGGACGGACGAAGGGACACACGGACAGGCGGACCGACGCACATACAAGAACCGTCATAGTGAAAATTATGTATCATTCACAGCACACGGACTTGACAAAATCGTATCAAAATCCAAATGTTTGTTTCCGAGAAGGAAAAAGTAAGCAGGAGTGTTTTGATGATGCGTGTCTTTGAGTAATGCTGGAGGTAATATTTGTAATGAAAAAAATCAAAACTTATTTCAGTAACCTTATGTCTGGTGGTGCCTGAAGATAATAAGGAAAATGCTGACATGACGCTGATTCAAAATGCAAAGTTACGAATAATTCGTTAAATGTACCTATTTCAGATGAGAATCTTTTAAAAGCTAGCGGAAGAATAGGTTCAAATAAGACATCATCAAAAGACTATGTGTTATATCAATATTTGAATGTATCTGCGTCTCAGATATATTGACCATTACACTCCATTTTCAATCACGTGTGGAATCCCTAAGTTATTTCCAGGTTCTTTCGCTTCTGGTGTTAATATTCTTATTCATATAAAACAAGCAATCCGATTTTAATACATATAGGGGATGACACTTACAAGATGTTTTGCTGTTGTTATTTTGCACTCATTACCTTAAAACAGATTGTAATCAAAAAGGAGCTATATGTTTGTTTCATTGATTACAGAAAAGCTTACAATTGTTTTAACATTAGCAGGTTTTGATACAAACTTTTAAAATTTAGGTGTGGACGGTTAATTTGGATTCCTTGTATGTTATATGTTTTGTGAGGTGAAGCTTTTTTGTGAAACACATGGGAACATTGTCAGATTTTTTTCAACAATGATCCTGGCCTGTTATTAGGGGAGATAACTTCACCGATATTTTTCATTGATATTGACCATATTTCAATTGATCTGTTTACTTCTCACACAATAGATTGTTGGCAACTGTGGTCAAATTGAAGTTATATGGATTATGTAAAACCACAGCGTGTATAACCCAGACCTGTTAATCGTAAAGAAAATACCAAATATTTAGTTTTATGTTAATCTTATATAAAATCTAAAGCAAGTATAGGTCATGTTTTTTTTCATATATATGCTTTGAGAACTTAGCAGCTTAATGCGATACAGGAATAAAATTAGTCTTGAGCGAATTTTATTGTACTTCAAAATCTTCCTTATTTGAAAAAAAACATGACCAGGAAGCCGGAAGACATTGCTTTTTCGGTAGACTGGATCACTGACAATCATACTCATATTGATGAAATATTCGTTTAAACAAAACCAATCTCTATTCAATATTTTGGGACTTCGTAAAGTATGCTTGCCATACAAATAATGCAATGAAAATTATAGGGGCAAGCCCAGGTGTAAAATAAACTGTTTATATGTTTCAAAATTGCAAAATAGTGTTCATCGATAGCAAATGAAAAATGAAATGTTTATTGTATCAATGTTTGGCCGTTGAATTGATGAAGGCCTTTAATCTTTGAACTCGAATGTTTTTCAATACATATTCCAGCAGTGGACAACTATTTGTGAAGTTTGATTGGAATCTGATTGAAATGAAACAAACCTGAAAAAGCTCGGACGATTTTCTTATGTTTTCGGGACCATGAAATGCATGTAGGGTTAGAGTTAGGTAAAGGGTTTTGATTAGGGTAAGAAACAGTATATCCTGTGGAATAATGTGCAGGAATACGGTATTATAGCTTACATATTTTTTTAATAAAAGTAAAAACATGAAAAAAGCAGCTAAATGTGAACTTTTTATATACGCATTATTTATAAAGATATATATGCAAAAAGCTACAGAAACATGCTCAGTAGCAAAAACTTTAAACATAAACCCGGTTTAGTGGCAAACCAAAAATTACCGATCACAGTCTCTGTAAAACTGGAAATTATGACAACATTGAATGTAAGAGTCTGGGTGTGAGCATAAATCTGTCTAAACGAAATAACCCACCTAAATCGACCTAGGAAGATAATCAATTTGAATCAATTGTCCATACACCTTTTGTCGTTAAAGAGGATTGTTAAACTTAAATGTTTACGAAAACAATATTAAAAGTAAGATTTTGGAGGAGTTATAAAACAAAATACCATTTGTTAAAGATTATTGCGTTATTGAGTGATTAACTCCAAATAAGTGAACTATCCGTTTTACTTTTAAAATATGAAATATGGAGCAAACAATGATTTCAACAAATATTTTTTTGATATATGAGATCAATTAAATCATGCGTGGAAAGTGAGTTTTATTTTGCTGTAAAATGACCTAAATGGAAAACCTATATTCTCGAACGTTTCTGTACGTCATCATATTTTCAATAATTGTCTGATATACTCTTTTGAACATGTAGGATCGTTGAAGAGTAAATATGTTAGGTGGTAAGCCATCGGCGGCTGATTATGTATAATATGACGATTAGGGTCAGATATCATTTATTTATTCCGTTTACAGGTAAAAATAAATACTGAAATGATTGATATACAGTAAATATCACAAAACATGTTCATGGCAACATTTCCTTTTAAAAACAGAAAGTGATGGACGAAAATAACTGAAATAGTTTGAATTAGAAATTTCCGCTTGAAACTGTTTCGTTTCCGTAAATAGTTTCCGTGACGTGCATGTGTACACGGAAGTGAAACGGGCTTATTGAAAAGTCCCTGCATATATCTTCTGTTCAGGATTTATTTTCACGTCACACACACTAAAGCACGGACTGGAAAAACTAATCACTCATCCAAGTTTATGTAAAAGTCATGTCCCAAATATACCTTCATTAAAACCATTATAACTACTTTTTCAGTCAATTGCACAAGAACGAATTAAAATCAACGTAGTGTTTAAAGAGTATCGAGCTTTTCTTAATCCGTGAGAATAGATATATTATTGATTCTCATGATCTGATTTCAATATATGTCGATAAATGTCAATTAAATTTTAATTTTATAACTTAAATTCGCTTCTCAATTCAAAGAGATTATTTTATATCGTTTTTAATGTCAGGCTGGTTCACAGCCCAACGAAACGGTGACGGTATGTTATTTATTGAATGCTGTAAAGTAAGCTTTTGGATATAAAAATAATAATTATTTTGAAGATTTTTACCGAGATATAAGTATCGTTTCATAGATGCTTACGCGTTTAAAATAACTCCTTTCATAAATGTATTTTCATAATCGAAGTTTTGTTAACATGAAGAAATGCATCCAATTTTTAATGTGAAATAACAGAAAAACAGAACAGAACACAGTTTATTGCGTATTAATCAGTTCACACGATACACACAGTGGTATAAGTCAAAGAAGAAGCGTTACCGTGGGTTTAATGTGGATAGGAAACATCTCTTATGTAACTTACCAGGCCGGTCAGTTGGCGATACCGTGAGCAAGTAAGTAAAAAGACTCCTTACCTAAAATTCGAGTATTTGAAAATTGTATATTCAAAATGAAATAAATTTGTTGATGTGAATAAAACAAAATAAAATGTGTTTCATTGTAACTGAAAAAAAATCAACTTCATGAAAGAATGATTCATATCTAGATTTGATTTTAAAGTTGACAAATTAAACTCGAATAAAAAGTTTACAAGTAACCTGAATGTTCAATTCTTTAAAGTGATAATCAGCGTTCATAAATTATTCAGTAATTCAATAACAGTTTAGTATATTCTAACCGTGTAAGTACCAATTCAATTTTTCGTTCAACTGTTTTCTATTTTGTTTAAAAACAGGAATAGGCCAATGTGAAATCATATTTTAATATTTTATGGTTAATATTTAGGAGGATAATTCTTAAAACAGTTATAACTTCAATATCTCTTCTAAGATTAAGTTTAAGAAATAAGTAATGGAGAATTCATTTCATATAATCACTGCAGTCTATGTTATGTTTCCATCATTTTAAAAGACGTTAAATTTGATACATTAAGCAAAACTGTCTGCGGTGTGTCTAAAGGACATCGACACGTACATCGGCCGCTTTGCGTAGCAAACACATATGTACTGATTATATGAAACACTCGGCTATATCGGTGTCACCTAGTCTTTTCTATGCAGAAAGGGCTTGCGATTCATCGATATCCTATACGTAAAATGGTAACGCATCTGTTTCTTTATTTTAAAATTTAAATATTTTATGCTTAAGAAATTGGAGTTTTATCAGTGAAATATATCAAATTGATATTTTCACTGCAGCCTAAGTACATGTAGTTAAAATATCAACTTTTAGAACTACTTTTAAAATCAAGGGTATCGTAGTTGTTTCCCCTCGATCAAAACTAAACTCATCACTTTTGAAACAGAAAATGCTGCAAAAAATACTAATTTGATATTAAAACAGGTTGCCTATAAATAAAGATAGTTTAGCAAATAAACTTAACTTACCATTAATGAGAATAGTTATTTTGTTTTTCGAACGTTTTCTTGAACTTAAAGCTGAACGTTCGAACATTTGCTATAACAAACGAAAACAACTGCTCGAACATAAATTCGAAGTAATATAATCTATCAATTATATTGTTAATCTGTATGGTGTTGTAGTACGAACTTCCTAGGAAATTCACACAACAATTACTTATCTCTTTATCTGGAAAACGACATATCTTTAATCGAATCATTCTGATCTCTGACAGTTAGTGATGATTACATATCCATCTATGATTTAACAAACTCTTAAATACTTATACATCTAATCTTTATTCACATTTGGTTTATTTACGCGTTCGACCTTTAAAATTCCCATTCAGTAAATGGCGACCAGTGTTATTTTGGTCATGTATTCCTGTCAATTTTAAAATACGTTCGTGCACTAACTGTTATTATTTGAAACAAAGATGCATAAATAATTTTATGAATGATTATAAAATGACAAACAATAAAATAACTCTGATAACTATTACTCTATGAGCCGGAAATAGAAAAGACACGTCATCAGCTTTGCTTAAGGGGCGTCCCATGGGTACCAGACAATCTTTTGAAAAAAGGGCATTCAGAAAAATAAATCAAAACACCAATAGAAATCTGAAAATGTGCTTCAAAGAATCAGAAACTCGTGATCAGAGTAAAACTATAGTTTCGCCCGTAGCTTCTCGTGAAATAAAAAAATCTTTGACTGAAATTAACAAATATCCTCTTTATATTAACATTAAATCATGAACCCTGGGATAATGATAGAAATATTTATGACATAACTATTTCAGTATGATTAACATTATGAAATGTTCTCTTTTAGAAGTTCAGCCAATGCAGTAGTGTTCAGTACAATCAGTCACAGAGCGCTAAAACACTATGAGCTTAACGTGCAAACCTAAGTGCAAAAAAGCGCAAGCTGTCGTCTGTATAGTGATAAACGTCGTCCTAACGTTAAATTTTCTGGTGCTTATAACAATCTGGGCGTTTGTAAGAGCATCTTTTCCTAGTCTACATGAAAGCTCAACGTGTATTCCTTGCGACAAAGTGGCGTCCAAGGCTAACAAAAACTCAGGCCAAGAAAGAGCTTATTCAGCTATCCAAATGAGAGAAGATGGGTTGTGTTGTGGACCAGTAAAACAAATGGCTTGGATGGTGTTTCTGAAGGTAAATCAAAACATTTGAACACAAGTCTGTTTGACAGATTATGTATTTCACACCTAAGTTGTAAATGATACAATGTAGGAGCAGCTCCAATTTTAACGCTTGTAATATAAAAATAACGTTCATATTTTAATGTAATTTAGCATGTTTAGTTAAAAAACGTTTACTGGCGCATTTTATGTACAAATAGATTGTGTCATGTTCGACAACCATGTCAGTTTTAATGTATTCTCTATTTCGGCACTAGGAAATGGCTACGCAGTACTACGATTACAGGCAAAACGGTCAAAGTAAGTATATGTTATGTCAATAAATACCTTTGGAAAAGGCAGACATAAGACAAGAAAATGATGCCAGTACAAATTATCCTGACGTAAAGTAAATCGGTAATACAAAGATCGTTTTATACGATAAACGGCAATTTTCATTGGTGTATATCCTTTCCAATAGTCAACAATTTCGAATGTTACAGCAGTTTGGTCGTCATTCGTTCAGCATAAAACCCAGTAATGTTGATGCCGATACAGGTGTAAGACCATTTATAGAAGAAACCAAAGATTGACAATCAGCTTTTGCCAAAGCAAAAAAGGTGACATTAAATGAATATTTCTATTTTTATCAAATTATATAGGTCTGCTTGACATATTAGACGAATCTTTACTTGCCGACTGTGAAAGAGAAACAAACAACAAACAACCCTTTTCGAAAGTTGTCGGAATTGTAGATTTCACTCCTAGCTACATAGTTGACGGTAAGTTAGAACACATTACATAACATATATGTAGAAATCATTCATTGTTTGTGGTAGCATCTACCACTGATAATTTATGATACTTTATAAAAACTTTCGTTAATTCAAGGTCACCACAAGCTCCTGTGGAATAAAAACGGTCGAACATTTTACTCAAACAATTGCGTTCACTTGGAACTAGAAGGCGAAATATTTGTCCGGCAACCTGGCTACTACATGGTTTCTTCGCAGCTGAATCTACGGAGACGAATGGAGACAAGCACAACTATCAATGAAACAAGACCAACGACTTTTGTTCATCATGTTGATCTCCTTTCACACAAATATGGCACAACGGGGGTGTTGATGCAAACCAAAAAATCAATTGAAGGAAAGTGTGTATACCACACAAGTTTCCTGTCAGCGATATTCAAGCTGAACAAGAATGACAGGCTCTCTGTGTCTGTTTCGCACCCTGAATTGTTAGACATTGACAATCCCAATGATCATTTCCTGGTTTATTACACTTATGATCTACCACTATAAAATACGATTCAACTACGTATTGCTTAAAGTGACACTCTTATTCAAAATCAGACAAACACATGAATAACAAACATAACATTTTGACTCATAAACCTTTAACTACTTACTAAATAATTCATCAATGGAAAATATTAATTACTGATAACAAGACTTTAACCGTGTATTTAATAGCTGAAAACGCACAAATATTAAATGATTGGTGAATGCTAAACGATTTACTGTGATCAGCTATAGTCTCATAAGGTAGAAAACTATTTTTAAGTACATTCCTCTCAATTTAAACTCGGTATCCTTCATAAAAAAACAACATTGTTTTCCACATGTATTCATCCTTTTTGGAGTATGAAAACAATTTTATTATTTTTCGTAAATCTTACTGGGAGTAAGAGTGCATCTTTAAATATAATATATATAAGTTTCAGGAATAAGGATATTTTTGATTTACAGTGTATTGAGCATGTCACCTACTTAAAAGAATCACAAACATCTTACGTCCGTAACAATGAATACCTTAAATAAGAATACAGTTAAATATGTTTCGAAAGTAAATCACTGGACTCTCAACAATCAAATCCCATTAATAACAATGTTAACGACAATCTCAGTAGCCAAACATTCAAGCAAATACATGTTAACAGCCACAGGGATAACACCCATTTAACACTTTACGAGAGACGACACGTACAATTTACACGGACAGACCACATCTGCATCAAACTAATCGTATGTGTGCGAAAAAGATCGATTCTTAATCGAATATCTAGGACTCTAGCATTATGACAGAGGTTCAACCATTATGTCAGAGGTTTTTGAAACCCGTGTCCATAGCCAGGAAAAAGAGACAAACCTGTAATCTTAAACTCAGAAATTTATTTTTTATTAAAACTAAAATAAACACCATTTATTACAAATAAATAAATTCATTAAATCATAATGATAACAAATAGGATATAAAGTTTAATTGACAACGTATAGGAAGGCCAAGAAATTAGTAATAAAGGAATGATTATTATCAGCATTATTAAGGTAAATAGAAATGATATTATACCAAGAAAATTAACAAATATAATTATGGTAATCATTATCAAGATTGTATAGTTCAATTAGAAGTAACAATTGATAAATTAAATCTTAACAAACACACGCAAATAAAAAGCACAACAGCACACACGCCTTCATAAATATAAACTCATATCTATAATATTCAATCCAACAATTCATTCTACATATTATCGGAGCACACTTGTTTATATACAACCAAAGTCCAAGGGTCGAAAGTTTTTAATTTTATATAAGTAAAAACAAAATGTTTTGTTTAAGATTTTTTAATTATATTATTTTACAATGTATGTTAAAAATATTCATTTAAATGATCCTGCAAGTGTCTGTTGAAAGTGTTGAGTTCAATCGATTGATCAATATCATGTTATTTCTATTAGCTTTTGCTACACATTTCAAACATTACTATCAAGATGATAATTAAAACTAATACTATTTTTTAACCAAACACTTTTTTCTGGAATGATGATTCAAATCACGCAAACAAACATGAATTCATAAGTCCCCAACAAAGCGTTACAGGACAAGTCTTAGGTACTACTTAATACTACATTGAACACTATTTTGAGGATGACCTGATTAAATTAATGTAATATGAATATACTTTAAGAATGAGAATGATTACCATATTGTAAGGGGAATGAAGGAATTTGGATGATAACTTGATGTAAGTGTTCTGGTAAAAGTGTTAATATTCAGAAGCATTATGTTGATTGAATGAATTTTTAAGTATATGATAAATAATCTAAAAACAAATAATTAAGCAAATTTTACTTTGAAACAAATCACAGCACAGCAACCACAGGGACAAACCCATTAGTCAATACTACAATGCAAACTAGTAGGACACCGCAGTAGTAAAGCATTCAAATGTAAACTGTCTAGAGACACAAGGCAATGGCCAAAAATTAATTGAACTTAAGACACAGACGTACAAGCACCGCATACAAACATACAAACATTTCTATCAGATCACACATTCATACAAATAGCTTCATCGAAAAAAGATGGGATTATAGCTTTGAATAGCTCAGTGAAACGCGAGTTAAACCCAAATTCGTCATCTTACGGCAAGATAGAATATTCTTAAATCGACGCCGTTTCATTCTTTCAGAATATAATGAATATACATTTAAAAAGGACCCAGAAAAGTGCAAGTACGAACATGTATTATATATAATTAGTTATTATCTTATGTAGAGTTTACACTTCGATGACTTCTTTCTTAGTATGTATAGTTCAAATAGCAGCTATAACGTTATCAAGAATTTTCACATTCAATAAGTGGGTAATGTTAAACAACTTTCTAATACTTAAACAATAGCTGGTTCCAAGACAAAAATAAAATAAAAAAAGTTGTCAAAACTATCAATCTGTGAGAGTGTAGCTTTAATACTTAAACGTTCAATGGCCATAAAGGGAAGGTTTTGCAATCTTATTTTGAATATAGCTTTTTCCACAATGCGAACTAAGCTTGTTTTAAATATCCAGCGATATGATTTGCATAAATACACTCAAAGATGATAGTATGGATGGTTCAATAATATAATAAAAACCGATAAATAAAAGGAAATCAGGCTCAAAACGTTAATTGAAACACGAATTCACTGAAAGAAGAGTGGAATGGTGGCTATGGTAATAACCTCATAGTATATATTCTTACTTTGCATCCCTTATATGCTAAGTAACATTAAAGACATAAATATTTTTTCTGTTGTTCCTCCATAAATTTACTCAGCTAAACCTCCATGATTTTTTTCATGCTTCTTAGTCCTTGTTGCGAACATTTAATATTGAGCATTGGAAGTTATTTATTATTGTTATTTATTAATACATAATATATTCTGATGTTCTTGACAAAATATGCTAGAAGATGTAAATGCATTGATTTAAAAACATCAACGTTATTTATGTTTGATACACAATTCTTGAATTTGAAGATTTATTTTCCGAACCCCTCTTTGCTTCATAGTTAACCCCAGAGAAGCCTTATAATGGACAATTAACATGTTCTAGCTTTATATTGTAGAGGCTGATCATGTACGATTTTATATATAGAAACGTTTATACCTTATAATGTCGATTTAATTTTTATTAACATTCATAATTATTATCACTGGAAAAGAATATGAAAAATTTAAACTTGATTATATATTTATAGCCTACATGACATTTATTCTGTCGGAGCTGGAAACGTTATTCGAATAAACTTGACTGATTTGTAGTTGCCACTTTAAAACATTGACAATTGATTTAAAAATTATCGGCAGCATTTCTACAATAAAAATAATTAAAATAGTTTTGACACAGTTAATCAGTGAACATGATATCTAAACAAGACAGAACTAAGCTCCGAAATTCTGCTTAAATACAATGCGTGTTCTTTTATATTCATTAGTCTTTTCAATGTTTTGTAGATTTTTGTTATGGCGATTGCTTTTTCGCTTTCACTTTGGATTTTGCAACTTTCTTCCCCGTAGTTGGACTTTGTTTGACAAACCTGCCACGTAGGTGATTACAAATCGTCCTCATGTCTAAACATAAGAGAAACCCAAACGTGCACACAAGGACAGCGACCCCAACTCCGCCGATTGCTGAAGACGATTTTCTTTCATCTTCCGCACTAATCAGTGTCCGGCGATACGAGGAAGTACTCTTTGAATCCACAGTCAGGTTCTTTTGAAGGCTTTCAATGATTTCATCGTTAGTGAGGTTGTCAAAGGATCCGGTAGAGCATAGGCACGGCCATATGTAGATCGGGACATACGTCACAGGGAGGGAGGCTGAATGTTAAAACGAACATCCTTGGTTTCATTATGCTCATTTCATTAATGAATTCAAGAATAACAATCCATCTTTGTAGATTTTGGTGATACTTACATTATAAACGGATTCTTAAGCAAATATTACAAACGTATAACGGCACCGGAAAACTGGTGTCTCATAATTACACTGAAACTTGTGGAAGAAGCAAAGACGCTATTATTTTACCGAGTGCCCTGTTAAGAAACACAAGGTTACCCCTACCCCACCAACCCTAAAATGCTTATACTTTTTTATCAATCATGCTGAAATACATAAATGAGTAGGTTATAAATACAGAATTGTTATTGATTTTCCGCGTTTTTTAAGAATATACTGATTTCCCGATAATTTACACTTCAATGCAACACGAAAGAAAATCAAATGAATGACTTATGATCTCGACTTCAGAATAAGGCATTATCTAAATGACTTTGTCTACGGACCGCAATCTTATCCTTGAACAACATTTAACGGAATTTCCAGCACAACTTGAAGGTAAAAACTCATTTGATTACATAGATATATAATCGTAATATTTCACCGATCAAGAACGAAAAGTGTTCGATATATAATAGCGCACGAGTGGCGTAACCACGAGTAAAAATATCATTATTGCTGTTCGCGAGGCACCTTTTGTTTCTTGATTTTTTTTCGAATAATGCATACTAAAATATGCCAACAATACCATTCAAACAAATTCGTCTCGATATCGTGACACTAGCATCTGAAATAGGCGACCCTACAGTGTTGCTACAGTTGAACAATAAGCATCTTCCTATATATGCAGTAGAGTTGTGTTGAACAGCTCTACATCCTGGCTTATCTGCGCAGCGTCCTTGGCAATATTCTAGTGTGTAGTGACCGTCTTCAGTATAAAAAGCCCCACAGTTCATTTCCATTGTGCTCGGCTCAAAATAGAAATCTAAACAATCTGCAAGATAGAAATTGGTATCTTTTTGCAATCATTTTTTAAGCATACAGACTTAAATGTACATACATATTGGATTAACCTTTTATAATATATTTAATATATTTAATACATATGTTTAATACATATGACATCGTCAGCAAAAATAAGTCCTGGTCAGGAAAAAGGACGTGCTCCTTTTTGGCGGTGTGATGTTTTTTATAATATATTTGATATATTCATATTTATGACGTCATCAGCAAAAATAAGTCTTGGTCTGGAAAAATTACGTTCTCATTTTTGACGTTGAGTTGACTTTTATAATAAATTTAATATATACATATGTATGACGTTGTCATCAAAAATGGTCAGAAAAAATGACTTGCTCCTTTTGGCGTGGTTTCAGGCCTCATCATTAGGCAATTGAAGCTATTTTTACATAATTTTGAAAAGGTTCAACTTAATTTCAAGTTTGTCTTTTGTGCGAATTATTTGATAAAAAAAGTTCTTTTGTATCGAACGTTTATACCCCAACAGAATTATTTTCGCTAACGAATTCACATAATAATATATAAATATAGATATATAAGCAAATGATAAATACACAGAAAACATACAATATTACTTAATACTTTTTCATACTATTAACATGTAAATAAGTAAAATGGTACAAATTCCGGGTCGATAACAAACCCTCACCACTAATAACAGCTTTTCAATAGACAAATTCATTCTGGAAGAGTTAGTTATTATCGACAATTCGTTACGTGCTAACATAACAATTGACCTTACCGTTAACACACGACTTTCTGTATGCCACATGTCCAGTGTGAGATATAGCCACATCTCCGCAAGGATAAAAATGGCAAAGTGACGTTGCGGGGTCATAAACTGCCATTGTGCACTCAGTTTGTGATGCACACATAGCGTCACAATCGATAGAAAATAGAGCAGTAGTTGAATTCGAGACACTGCAACTAGGTCCTGCACTGTAGTTTGAACAAACCGATGTGAAAAGCCTGCCACAGTCTGCAAGTAGAGATATATAACATAAGCGATATTATTTAAATATCAAATCTCCAACTATAGTGACCTTTGTCTTATTTATTGGACGTTTATGCCGATTTGATTCTGTTGAATCATATTAAATTTCAATATTGAAACTAATTCAAAATACCTTTATATTAAGTATAACCAGTAATAAATAAATAATGTATTAATAAATATATGGCAGTAAGAAATTACGCAAGGTTGTTTTAAAGATTATATTGTATAAACATAACATTAAGAGGAACGATATCGACAGTAGTTTATACTTCATCAAGGTTAAGTACACATAATATACCTTGTCTGCAACTCCGAATGATCACACTTTCGCTAGTTGTTACTGGAGATGAAACATTCAAGCTTGTGCAATTGTAATACGCACAACTTTTTAAGGCGTTAGAACTATCATATTTTACAGCTCTGCACCCGAATAAATCAGCACAACGAGAAATACAGATATCCAATGTCTGGAGACCTTCACCAAAACCATATGGCTCACAATTCATGTTGTTGGAACTTGTTTGGAGCTCGAACAACAAGCAGTCTACAATTTCAAAAACAAAGAAAAGAAAATTGTTATATTTTTGAATGCTTATTTTAGTATTGTATTACTTAAATTTACTTAAATGTTTGTATTTTACCCCAATTCATAACAGGTAGAAAATGTATGTTGTTTTCCGCAACTGCAGACAGTTTCCTTGTCACGGTATTATTCATTATTCAGCACATTATGTCTATATTACGGAAAATGCCATTGCTTATGTATTTACCGTCTGCACAGGACTTTCTGTGGGTAACAAAACGCGCTGTTTCCAAGGTTAATATTGAGCATTGGTACACAGAACACATAATATTTCCACCGGTTATGTCAAAAACATTAAGATCACATTGTGTATGCTGATCGCAGTATTGTTCACATTCGTGTGGGTATTGAACAATTGTGCTGTTGATTGCGGTACAACTAGGCCCAGCTTTGCAATTTGTACATTCCACACTAAATGTTGCGTTGCAGACTAAAAAAACAACATAGGTTATGTTACAACTATGAGAATATGACATAATAAACGACTACATAGGTTAATGTGTGCTATATTGAAAAATATGTTTTGCTATGTATTTAAATAGTCTATTAGTGTATCGCATTATATGAAATACGAACCGAACGAGACATACTTTGGATGGAAGAACGAAATACAATTTTAGAATGACAACTGCAGTTTTGTTAGTTTTCAATTGCAAACATTTGTTAGTTACCAGCATAATTTTAGTATTACAACCCTTAGACTTCTTAATCTAATTTCGTTTGTTTGTCTTCTATGGGCTAAATTCATTTCTTTATGACACACTTATTAAAATCTGGTTATATTTTAAGTCACCTGCACGTTGATGAGCGCAAACGAGACTTGCAACCTTTTCACCGCTCACGACATTCGATGCAGTATTGGAGTCGGTGCAATTGTAGTATTGACAACGACTGAAGTACACATTGCTATAATGTTTAACTGCCTTGCATCCCATTGTGTCAAAACATTGTCCTAGGCAGTATTGGAAGGATTGACTTCCATCTTCAGAATGAAAAGGTGCGCAGTTCATATTGAAAGTTAACATTTCAACAGACAACTCTTGGCAGTCTGAAAAACAGATATAGATGCTAGCCAGGTTTTGACGATCAGAGGTGTGATTTCTGAGAATTTAAGGATTCGAAATCAGAAACTCAAAGTATACGTTAACAGGACAAAGGCAGATGAAAGTGGGTATGAATTACGTTTATAAACAGCTAAGCTGAAAAATTGAAACTAATCTACCAGTAACACATTTAACATCTGCCTTACCAAGAATTAAATACCCTGAAATTTAAAGCGAAACTTAATAGTTTTATAATTTTCTTTCCGGTGATGTTTAGAGATTTATCAGTGAAATGAAACTGCTTTTTGTTGTTTTGATATTTTAGTCCTTTCGTTATTCTAAATCAGACGTCATTGCGCAGAGGGCTCGAACAAAAATTAAACGAAGTCATTTCGGAAGTGGCGCTACGTTCGCATACAATTTGGCGCACTTTAAAAACTACAATTTAATTTCATGATCATTTTATATCTTTTTAGGCAAATATGAAAAAATGTTACTATCAGTGTGAAATCGCAATATAATCCAGTCTTTTAACATTTAGAGTAAATATGACACTCTCGAGACTGGTGATTTATTGCTCTTTGGTGCTTAGTCGTCGAAATAAATTACAATCTTATATTGAAACAAGCAATTATCCTCTTAACACTTTATAATATATGTTTTAAATAATCCCAGAATATAGTTTGACTCGCCAAAGACATTTAAACCCAACGACGAACATAAATAATGACCATTGTTGCACACGATAACCTAGTAGTAGTATATCTACCTCCTGAGCATGATTTTCTGACAGCCGTATAGTTGTCGTTTATAACATCAATGTCAGTGCGGTTGTAACAGGAACATAGCATACTGGTTGACGTAAACACTGATGTATAATTGTTTGGAAACTGTGAGCAATGCGTGTCACACTCTTGAGACGTCGATACTATGGTTTCATGAATAACAGGGCACGCTGGACCCACTCCGCAGTTCGAACATGTAGTTGTGAACAAACGATCACAATCTAAAGTCAATATGAAAGGCAGATACTATATGTACTAAGTACGGGTTAATGTTTTTAACACGAATTAGTGTATTCATAAAATGTCAATTGTGTATCAATACGGATAAAACTATATGAACAGTTCAATTATAATACAAGTATTCAAAGATATTGCATTTCGACGCCGAATCTGCATTTCTATATAAGCATTATTTCCATGTACAATACACGAACCACATTGTCTCTGAAGACATGTAAGGGAGAAATCGCACATAATCTGTGAGGAATTTAAAGGGATAACACAACGCTTTTACCAAATATAAATGCTACTTACACATCATTATTTTATAAGATTGGTTATAATGTACCTTTCTGGCACAATCTTCTCACAAAGGTAACACCGTATTGAGTGAATGAAGCGGTAGTATAATCTACGCAAGGGTAAAAGCTACATCGACCTGTTACGCTGTTAGAATTGTACTTTACTGATCGGCAACCCAGTGTATCAATACACCACCCAATGCAGTTTTCAATAGAAAATTCACCGTCCAAACTAAGGGTTGCTGAACATGCCAAACTGTTTGTTTCGATGACTTCCAAAGAAAAATGCAAGCAATCTAAAGCAGAAACAAATGTATAGAAAAATCCTAATAGATCAAAAATAGCATTTTGTTTTTATAAAAATATGAATCATCATTCAGGCTTTTAAAATTTTTGCTCATCATATTGTAAAACAATACTCTCAGACTTCTTTACCATGGCACCAGAGTGTCTTTAGTAAGCTTTTCTCAATATCATAAAATTTAAAATTTAAACTTAATATTCTGATTACATCACCTATTTAGTTTACAGGATATTAAATATTTACGTTACCATCAGCGCATGATTGCCTATGCGTTGTGTACGTATCTGATGATATCTGCACATCAGAACATTCATACAGAAGACAACTTGCATTGAAATCATCAGTTGCATTAAATACAACCATGTTACACCAGGTTTCCTGTTCACAAATTGCATCGCATTGGTAAGGCGATTGCTTAATATAGTTATTCACAGCACGACAAGTTGGACCAGCATTGCAGTTAGTGCAGACGGCACTCGAGTTTTTCGTGCACTCTGAAAGTTTAGTTAAATGAGTATTAGGTTTCGTAAACGTATTTAGTATTCGTAAAAACATTATATTTCATTAATAAGTTACTTGTTTGATTCCATATAAGTCGAAGGTTCTCATGCAATCACTGTTATACATTGATACTCATGGGGTAAAGAGAGTTTGTCACAAATCATATAATATTACCTGAATTACAATTTCTTTTTACATATGTCATATCTACAGGATCAATCCCTGGTCCTGTAATTGTATCCGTGCAATTGTGGTAGTGACAGCCTTCAATAGAGTCTGAGTACAATACAGCTCTGCACCCAACCATATTGAGGCAACGGTCTATGCAAAAGTCAAGATCAACGCCCCCTTCGTCCGTGCCCATGCTGTTACAAGCAGGGGCCAAGGTATTTGATTTCTCTAATGAAAACACGGGGCAATCTGGAGGTAAACGATAAATTGTGTATTGAAATATGTTAAAGCTTATAAGAAAAAAAGGTGTATTGAATTACTTCAAGGCTTTCGCAAAAATGCCCCTTTCCCCCAAAACAAAGTCATGGCGAAATGCCAATGTCTTAAACAAAACCCCAATATGTTACATAAAGTTGTAACATCAACAGAGAAAATCCCAGTTTAGTCGATGATCTTATTAAATGGAACACAGATAAAGCGGAAACACGTACAAGCAAACATCATTTCGAACATTAGAATCAGTGTACTGCATCATTATCAGTCATATTGGTAAGGATAATACGAGAAAAAATGAAGAGAAAGTAATAAAGATAATAATTTGATTCAAATTTATATTCAGATGCATTAGTTTGAAATAAACGATTTAATGTACTTGTCTAAAATACAAACTATTGTTGTTCATCGACACATCTCTTAATTTGCATATTATAAGTATTGTTTTATCATCTTAATTCTTCCCATGACCTACCGCTGTGACAGGCTTTTCTAAATGTAGTTGTTCCAAGATTGTATGTTACTTGAGAGCAGCCATAGAAATCACAAGTCTGCAAGTCCGGATTAAACACAGCAGCTTGACTTTCAGCGTACATCACCGTTGATGCATTGAGACACATTTCTGAGTGAAGGTCATTGGCGTTCGTCCTGCAAGTTATTTGGGAAGTGTGGTCATCTTCTAAATGAAATACTTAATAATTGATAATCCATTTTGTCGTTACATTTTATCGTATCGAATGAGAGTAATTCGTATTTTACGGTGGCAATATACAATTATACGAGGTATCCTGTGACCGTTTGCTTTTGATATAGCCTTCCAATGTGGAATATTCTTTTCGATCATATTGCTGTCAATCATTTTATTGATAAAGCAAACTGACTGTATCCATACATAATTCCATTTACCATTTATCTCGATAATGCGTTCAGGTACTTACCTATAGCATATACAAACAATGAATTTAAACATTTTCATCGAAGCAATAATTCAAAAAGCGAAAATTTAGAAATTAACAAAATACAGACGTAAAGGTTTCAGTTTGCGACATCAAATATGTAATTGACGTTAAGTGTTACAAAAATGGACGATGGTCTTACATTTTTTACATTTCCACACAGAGAAAGATTTCTTCTTTTTAAATATATATAAATTTTAGATTAAACTAACTTAGATTTTACAAACACCGACTAGTTAAGCAATGTTACTACTCGCCGTTTTTCCCAAATGCTGATCTAAACGGTCACGTAATTTACGCGTATGACGATGGTAGTGTACTTGTTCATCATTTCCGGACGCGCTTATTGATATTTGGTGAAAACGAAAGTACACATCCTGCCCTTGAAAACGGTATTTGAACGGAATTTGAATTTTCACGCATGAGGGTGCTCTCGTAAAAACAAGAAAACAGATGTTGTTTTGACTGGTAAATGTTTTGTTTTTCTTGTTTGTTCACTCGATTTTGAAAATTTCTAAATTTATTCTGTCTAGAAACATGAGTCTGAAATAAATTGAAGCTAACAGTTAATTCGGAATTAATGTCTTTTAGGTACATGAGGAATCTTAATTTGACGTTCAATTGAGTAGTATTTCGGACGTTAACAGCCTATCCGAATACTTTACACTGTTGTGTTGGAGATAATATTAATCAATTCATAGATAATAGTGTTTGTAAGTTTAAACGCAATTTCATTCAAATTATTATTTTAATATTTGTCTATTCTAATAATTAGTTGTTTTTTTTGTTTTGTTTTTTAACTCAAACAATAAAAAATATATTTTTTTAACAAGTCCAAATGTAATCTGATTGTAAGTGTTATGACGTTTTGAAAGACGTTAGTTTAACAATATCTGACGTCATGTGTACTAAGTTAAAATCACTTGAACCCCCTAACAGAAGTAAATACATTTAACATTATGTTATTCGAGTAAAAAGCGTAACACTCATGATCTAATTGTATAAAGGAATATATTTCAAATATTTTAGAATTTTATTAAGTAACATTTTTGTATACAAACTTCATGCTTGCTCGACTACAATTTGACACTGGTATTGTACATGTGGATTAGTTGCAGCTTAAGGCATGTTTTATTTATGATTTTTTATATCCTCGCTATTTCGAGAAAAGGAGAATAAAAATTATATAATAAGAACAAACGAGTTAATTAGTATTTATCGAGCTTGTTATAATATGATATTTGGAATTAACTTTTTTTTAATTTAAGCACGTGACGATGGATTATATTTTCGCAATTCCTTTGAGGTTAGGTTTTTAAGTTATTTGCATAAAATATAAATTTTGCTATACTTTTTTTGACTTTCTTGACGTAGTTTTCATAAAGTTATCATTTTTTGTAGATTCGGTCAGTGAAAATAATATGGGCTCAAGTATTTTCGTCTTATATCAATATTTTAAGGGCACACTAGAAGAAAATGGAACACTTTCAAATATATTATATGATGGTAACCTTACACTGCGTTCAGCAGCCATGGGACTAAAATCGTTACACTTTTGGTCCAGGATCTAATATCAATTAGAATACAACCTACATTTTCAGCCAATAAGATTTCAGACAGGCAATCAGTTAATTACTAGGCTTTATCATTAAAAATTTCAACTTTCGAGGTTGTTTAAAGGTCCTCTTTCTGCAAATTTTCCGATACACACTCCCTGCGTCAGAGTTTGCATTGACAATCTGTAAGCCAATGAGGTAATATTCTAAGACAATTAGATAACCTGAAGTAACACTTGAATGATTAAGAATGGGTGGATTGAGCGATGTAACTTCATGTCATCTAACTATTCCTTACTTGCATGTTTATCATTAGAAAGATTATTACTATGAATACACATTATCTTAATATTACATATATGGAGCTTGACATGTTGTTGACATCCCACAGTTTATGCAAGTCTGTGTTGTATCACGGATGCACTCTGAAATAATCAATGTTAAATGTTTAATTTCCTCCCATGAAAATTACTTATTTAGATCACAAAGTATAAAGTATCAATGGCATTTAGAGAGACATAGAACCTCCAGGTTAATGGACATATTGTGCTTGACAAAAGTGTTTTAAGGCGTTCTATACATCTAACTATGACCGATGATTAATTAAGTTTCATCACACGTCTTCGTCAGCGTTATTACAAGTTATGATATGTTATTTGAATGTACTTGTGCATGTGCATAATTTAAACTTAATGTGTTATGGGGAAATATTAATACCATCAATACATAGACGTCGGTACAATACGGTCCCAGTGCTGTCAGCATACTCCTCACATTGATGCAAGTAACACAGTCCATCTGTATAGTGGTATGTAGCCGTACGACACCCTGTAACCTCTAGACACTGTTCCAGACAAGCGTGTTCATTTGAAGCTTGCGTATATAACACTTCCCCACAGCCCGAGCAATATCCAGTCTTGTCATACAACTTTAAAATTGCATATTTTGGACAGTCTGTAAGATGAAGGTAAGATTCTTAGAAAAATATAAAATGATATACTACCGAAAAAACAACAACATTCTTTAAAATATATAATATTTGGTAAGCTAAAACCATCCAAAACATATAAGACAGGACAAAATATATTTTTGGCATCCTGAGCATAACTTTCAGAGAGATTGTACATAGTTTTTCGGAAATATAAAAACGGACATCATTTTAAGACCGTTGGCCCTGGCCGTTTATGAACCTACATACCACATCTTCTTCGAAGGGGGCATGAATTTTTATTCCCCCCTGAAATTCAAAAATCCAGTCACAACGTGATACTAACAATAAAAATAGATGAAAAGTGTTCTCTTAGTTAAAACTGGGATTTAAGTTGTTTTGTGAAACCAGGCCGAGTAAAAAAGGATCATGTTTCTTTGAACAGACTATATGAACATGACTTAAATCAGTGTAAAAAAGAGTATTCGATTCCAAGTAGTAAATGTTGCTTATTCAGCTAAAATGTATGGCGCAATATCCCCTTTTTTAATGAGTACCTCTATTGCATGAGTTCCTGTACGAAACGTGCCCTAGATCAAAATCTAATTGGGAACATTGGTTTGTATAGCAACGACTCCCACTCCTTGAATAGCATCCTGTCCAGCAGTTTGGGTCTCCCTGACAATTCTGTTGGCAGGCTTCAGGCGTGCCTATCCCATCGGTAAAGGTAGGGTTCGTAGGACAATCTGGCCCCATCTTGCAATTCACACATGTCTGGAATTCCGGGTTGATGCAAGCTAGAGTAGTATTTAAATCAAAAAAGTAAGTCAATTGACTGGATTGTTCTTTATATATTATACTTAATTCTTTTTATTCCCTAAACAATATATAGTAAACGGTGGAAAACACTTTTCAATGATACCCTGAACTGTTAACCGTTAGCAAACTAGTATTCGCTGACGTCATAGTACGAAGCGATGTGGAGTTTACCTTCTACTGTTTCGTCTATGTCGTTAAGGCGTTTTGTTTATAATTTGGTATCGGACGGCAACTTTACTATACCGTTCGGTAAAATAAAATTAATTTTGCCGTTCCTAATCCCTTAAGGGAACAGGGCATCTTGTGACTCCTCACCAAACACTGTCGAAAAAGGCCTCGGTAGACATTGTAACCTTGGGATGACAAGATGCACTGTTCATCTCAAGGGGGTCCGATTTTATTGACCGCATAATGTTGTAATTGCGCTAGGATATTTTTCTCTCAACAGTTTATGCGCTGGGCTTAGTATTTAAGAAGATATAAAAAAATCATCGCTGCCTCACATTTTCATATTGTTTATTTTGAATCATTCGAATAGTATTCGATACGTGGTATTTTTTTTTTCATAGATTCAAGATCTGAAAACAATATAATATAAGCGCAGTTTGGAAAAATAAAATCAATCTAAAATAAAGCACTTCATTTACTACTCACTCGTAATATTGTTCATGCTAAATAAGAATTTTTAATACCCACGAGAGGAGTACTGTAATAAGTATTTGCACTACCAATATCGACTTTAGTGCTATACGTATATACAATAGATCTAACTCTAATTCCTGAAGCTTAAACTGCTCATTGATTGATTTTCTGTACTATTAGCAGATCACGGAATGCGACTGGAAGATTAAAGTCACCTCTTAACCATGTGGTTAATTTTTTGTATTTATTACAAATCAATGATTCAGCTAAGTATAATTTGACCCTAATGAACCAGGAAACGCGTTAACCAGGGTATAAAAATTACCCCTATTCTTCGTTAGTATTTGTTTGTCTGATTATGAACGTTTCTGTGTTAATACATTTTATTGGCTGTAATAAAATATCACATATCATCGAATATGCTATCTCGTATAAGGATAAGGATCCCTTTATAACGGTCTTTTTATTATCTGGGTATAATTCTAGATTGATTGCAACATCATAAATGAGTCACACTAACAAGAGTCAAGAAAGTAAGAAAAATAATTATTGGAGTTTGTATTTTCAGTCTGGCCTTTGATTGGTGCGAAGTTTTTGTTTTCCTTCCTTTTTGGGTCTTGGGCATGACGATATGCTGTTATGAATATCACCATCAGTTGAAGAGCTTTCCGTTTGGACATGGTTGATATGTTCGATATTTTGCAGTCATAGATGCTCCTTTGTTTAGAAATAAAACTTTTAAAGATAGAGTTGTGACTGCTCTGAGGGATGGTAGTGTTTGAGGATTCCGGATGGCTGTAGACGGGTTCGATCAGACTGAGACCAACTGTTGTATCCCATAATTATAACAGTGTAATTATTTGCTGGTTTGGTTCAGGGGACATGATCAGTTATCTGTATATACTTCATGTGGTACTTCTCTTCACAGGAAACACAACCGGATCTAGTGATATCCCTTTCACATATGTCACATGGAAACGTTACCATGCGGTGAGCAGTTCCTAGATTTACTTTGGTATAGGAAACTTTACGCAGTAGGCGTATTTTCCAATAACATAGGTCCTTTTGATTACAATCAATGCGTAAAATTGGCTGCAACTAGTGAGTAGATACCAGATTGTAATTGTGTTTTAGCATACGGGCATAGCTTGTCATCATCAGCTAGTTTGTACGAGCACTTGTTATTTACATGGTTGATGTCTTCAATTCCAGTTGTCACACATGTTGCAATGAGGGCAGTTATTACATCGAAATCGGTGCTACTTAATTACCATGTCACAGAGAAAACAATTTTTGAAATGGTAAATAACAACATTTAAACTTCTTAAATCTATACGTTACAAATCGACGTGGCGTGTTTGCGAAGATTACGGTTAAGAAAGGCGTTTTGAAATTGGTGCCGATGCTTCGGTCAAAGTTTCTTATGCAAAAGATGTGGATTGGAAAATTCAACCCAAGCTGTATATTCCCGCTCGAGATGGATTGAAACTGCTGGTGGTAATGTGATCGATACATGAAGGGATGGGTGTTAATTGTATTAAGCCACATATAAGAGCTTACTGTATTATTGAACAGGGTAACTACATAGTTGAACGAGTTAGTTTAAAAAAGGATACTAAATAGTTAAACAAGAATACTTGAAAAAGGGTTGTTTTAAGTTTATCAAGGAAACTAACAAATTTATCGAGAGTTAATATCAGTTGAACAACGACGATTCTTAAAAGTTTTAAAAGACAATGACATTTGCTATTTGAATAAGTATAACCATGACGAACAAGGATATTTACTATTTAAACAAGGACGCCTATTAGATGAACTAGGATCCGTATTAGCATGTTCAATTGTTTTTGAAGATTGATGGCTAAGATTGCAATGGAGTTGTACGTTATGTTCTTGCTCAAAAAGGATACTTAATAGTTAAACATGATATTTACCAATTGGACAAAATACTTACTATTTGAACAAGGATAGCCATGGAGTCGAATCGCATCAATCTGAACCCATACATTAGTTCCAAAAGCTGCACAGTTTACTCTAATAATGATCTCCTTGGAGTAAACAGACGCATTCTAAAATATATCATGGTTTAAATGTTAAAAATATCCATTGGTAACCTTTTGCATACTGAATAAATAACATAAACTCGTTTTGTCTGGGAGGTATTAATAGTAGCATCCAAGTATATTTTGAAATAATGTTACATATACACAAATTTATAACCATTGCATTCAAACATTACAATACGTTACGTAATATTTAACGTTTTTCTTTTTCTTTTTATGCTGTATTTTACCTGTAAATTGGGACGAAAGACTCTGGCGGTCTCTATGATGGTTGCAGTGCTAGAGCCATACAAAACAATCCAGCCACTGGTGACTATATCAAAGGCCTCTATACCAATAACCCCACCAGCGTGTTGATTTTCGTAGACATCTATACCAGTTACGTAGACTGGTTTGGCAAATGTGACCTGAGTGTTTTATACTATATATGTTGCAATTTGTAATTTATCAACCATAATGGTACAGTCCGCTGTACACGATTATAATTCTTATATGTGGCATAAATCTACATGAACCATAAATGAGACTGGGAAATAGATTATACAAATTGTGTAGTAAGAATTGAAGTATGGTGTGGAGACTGGAAATTTATAAAGCTTCGTGACATAGATAAACTGAGCTCCTTTCCAATTAATAATGAATGTATGCTCAGCTATTGCAAACATGCCCAACAGAACACACACACGCACGCACGCACGCACGCACGCACGCACACACGCACACACACACACACATGTATATATATATATATATATATATATATATATATATATATATATATATATATATATATATATATATATAATAATATATATATAATATATATTTGAGGAGTTGCGGGGCGTGAATCGTCACTCGAGGTTTTATTGGCAACAGAACACGGTTATGTCCCTTCCACCCGCCTAGCGATTACTATTACGTTTTTATTTTTAGGTCTAGAGATTAATATCAGTTGAGAGTATTACGCGAAAACGAGTTTTACGGTACAGACGGAAACGGAGATGAATTAACATGAAAAAACAAGACGCAACTGATGTTGCAGAACGAAGGCGATTCACAGATTCAAATATTTGTCATACTATGTGAAAATTTATGCCAATAACAATGTTTATGTGAAAAACTAAAGAAATAAGCTCTTTAGTCACAAGCCTTATTTCTAGTTTTGTCGTGCTGTGTTATACTGGTGTCTTAAACATTTTTTATTTGTAAATTATTGTTTTACTCACGATGCAAAGTGAGTAAATAAGTTAATTGATAAGTAGTAATTCGTGCATAAATGTTGACTTAATTTGGGCTCACTTTGACATAAGCAAAGACTTAACCAGTTTATACATTTCATAAAGTCCTATTTTTCAAATTTAATGTTTTTGTTCTTTGATTTAACAATATTATTATTTATTGAAGTTTAATTATTATTCTAATTTATAGTCTGCATAAATATTCTTATTTATACGTATACGTATTTACAATAGAAGCATCCTACTTGAATATACTGTGTGTTACTGCAAAGGCTCTTATCCTGAGTCCAGGCCCCAAAGATGTCACCATAGTTTGGATACACGTCGTTTGGGCCAATAACTTGTGTTGCGTACCATCTGAAAAGGTAGATAATATTTCTAGAAGTACATGAAATGTGTGTTTTTTTCTGACTATAGTAAGGGCAGAATTTATGCAGCCTGATGCATACAAACTATACATAGTACAGAACTCACACGGACTATCCTAAGTGCAGATCTTATGTAGCTCAATGCATACGGACTGTAGTAAGGGTAGAACTTACGTAGCTCAACGCATATGGAATTTCGTAAGGTCAGAAATTATGTAGCTCAATGCATATAGGCTCCAGTAAGGTCAGAACTTATGGAGGTTATTACATACAGACTCTAGTAAGAGCAGAACTTAGTAGTACAATGCTTACGGACTAAAGAAAGGGTAGAAATTATGTAGCTCAGTGCATATGGACTCTATTAAGGTCAGAAATTATGTAGCCTAATGCGTACGGACTAAAGTGAGGGCAGAACTTATGTAGCCCAATGCATACGGACTATAGTGAGAGCAGAACTTATGTAGCTCAATGCATAGGAACTTTAAACAATAAGGGAAGGACTAATGTAGCTCAATGCATGCGGAATACAGTAAGGGCAGAAGTTATGTAACTGAATGCTTACGGACTACGGAAATGGCAGAACGTATATAGCTGAATGCATAGGATTTCTAGTAAGGTCAGAAATTATGTAGATCAATGAATAGCGACTATGCCAAGGTCAGAATTTATGTAGCCTTAACGCATGTCGAAACCCATAGTATTTTTTCTATATTTGGAGAAATCATCTACGAACTACTTACTGAATTGTGATCACGTGTGCTGTTGGATTCTTTTTTTTTAATTCGCTTTCAAAACATTTACAGCAAACGACACTTTTTGGTTGTTGCATTTGAAAGAAACCGACACAGTGTTAGAGTTAAATAATACTACGCATTGCATTTAGTTGAAGCATACACTTATTAGTGTTACTACACTTTGTATAAAGTGTGAACATATGTTGTATCCTGTTATGCACTCAGACCAAAACTGCACGAACAATAAATGAGTTTTGTGTAAATGTGTTGGTAAATAATTATATCGTTAATAAAGTAACGCATACATTCTTCTCGAGGTGTCATTGTTATGAAAACAAGTAGTTTAGTAGCAGTTTTGATAAAGTCAACTTAAGAAAGAGTCGCTGAAGCTTTAGTGTTCATGAAACAGTTTTAAAAAAGGATTTTGTGAACACTTTGGGCTCTTAACAAACTAACACAGCCTTAATATAATACAATATGTTACCATATCAGTTAAACTTTGGACTAGCTCAAGCAAATAACTAAACTATTATATAGGTCATTCGTAAGATGGCCATTTGCTATTACATGTACGTTTAAGTCATTAACTAACACATGATCTAACGGCCACATATGTGTATTGATGTTAACGTATGTTTAAGATTTAAAATTAATATGTATCTCCATGTAAATAATATGTTTATCAGTTTATCAAACGGGACGAAAAAGACTAGGCGAACATTGTGGTCACAAACGGGCGAACAAATTTATAATTGAGATGGTGCTTTTGAAAAGTATTAAAGTAAGAGGTGATCTGCTTTTGCTATAAGATAAAAACAAGAACATGTCGTTCAGTTTGAAGTCTACATTAAAGCTCGTTTGTTTTCGTTGGCATTGTATCAAATTTACATCGGCAACAAATAAATTACCATTCTTGATATCGAAATCAAACATTTGTTGCCAGTAGCAATGTTCATTTTTGCAACAAAACCCATAACTCTAGCTGCATTGTGTCTTGCACTTGCTCCACCTTTTCGACGAGGGCTAGCGCATGTTTTTGTTTGTTTTAAATGATGGTGATATCTTTAAGACCGTTATCCAGTGCAGCAATGTTGCGTCTGCTAGTATTTGGAACATTTCTTTCTGACAACTAACCAGGAGAGCTCCAATGATATTGGACAACATATATATTTACTATCTTGTATATTTCCTATTTTCTTCTGTTTTATCTCATTTTCGTTCATTTCCGCTCATTTTGAGACTGTATGAACAAAAAGTGTTTGAACAATGGCCTATACATATAACAAACTAGATTACCCTCCGTTAGGATTTCCATCTTGAGATGAGAAGTCAACGACACCATCAACCCATTGCGAGATTATGGGGCAGGTCTGATCTACAAGTATAGAACATTTACACGTTTAACAAAAATGATCATATTGGTTTGGAACATTAGCGCAATATTATCCACGCTTCCTAAAACCAGCTTAATTGTTTTTTTTTTAAATTATTTGTTAGCCACCCATTAACCTATATACAGTGGTTTATACCTTTGCCATCTAGTTTATTCTAACAATAGTCCGTATACTATTTAACGTATCCTTATCGTGGAAACAGAGCTTTACTATTAATTGGTTCCAGATTACGTTTTAAGGATTAAACAAACCTAAAGCCGAGTTTCCGGTTCCTGTCGAACATGAGTAGCCTTGCAGCTGTATTGCATCTATTTCTACCATGTCACCGAAGCCTTTTGCTGTGCAGTCAATTTGCACTCTGATTTCATTGGTCAATACATTTGCAACCTTTTGGTAATATATAAATATATATCCGTAAAAATGTGAATATGTAATACAAAAGACATGA
The DNA here is from genome assembly GCF_026914265.1 of Mya arenaria. Taxonomy (NCBI): domain Eukaryota; kingdom Metazoa; phylum Mollusca; class Bivalvia; order Myida; family Myidae; genus Mya; species Mya arenaria. The sequence goes on along the minus strand of NC_069138.1, from coordinate 37,779,314 downwards.
GATCATAACCCTCTTATTTCATAACGCTATTATTTCAAGGTAACTACTTTGTATTTAAGAAAGACACTGTGTTTGCATCCCAAAGACTAATATCTATTCCGGGTGTATGTCAATGATACCGAGACAATAGTTTTTATTAAATCTACCGTACAAGTGTATTCGAGCAGCTCTCGTTTGCAAAAAAAAACCATAGCAAATTCAGTTAAATAAAGCACGCTCAAGTTGCAATTGTTCACTTACGACGAGGTCATATTATACCGCCCTTACTATACCATTGACATTCACTTTTTTGGATGATAGATTCAGCGCAGTCTAACCGTTTAAAGCAGTTTTGTCACGTGATACTTTAACATCCTTCTGGTGTCTTTTGGATGTCCGGATTGGGCCGAAGTTAACATCGCTACTATTCAATGCTTCAAAACCAGAATCAACAGTAATGTTTGTTTTATTTTTTTGATATATAAATATTAACAAAAATGCTAGAATGCATACACACCGTCAAATCTGGTGTAAAGATTCTGGACACCCCATGTAGCTCAGGCGCATCCCTTGACCAAAGTGCGATCCACTTGCATCCATCAAAGGCGCTGATTTTAACCACTCCACCAGTATTGTATGTCTCGTAAACAGCAATCCCAGTCACGTGTACGGATGTGCTGTACACAATCTAAAATATAAAATGTCAATTGAGTTTTATATCTCTATATTTCTATATTCGGTCTTTATTTTTTATATTAAGTTTCGTTTTTTATTTCATTTTTAATCTATATTCAAATGTTTTCATTTTTAAAATCTATCATTCATTAGTTTTTATATTTAATATCTGTCACAGCTGCTATACTACCAATCTATTCGATTGTATAAACAGTTATATAATTCACAGCTGCAATAAGCTCACTGCACCAGACACCTACGAAGTGATCTCCCTCTACTAGCTTTTTAACGCAGTCACGTGATATGCTTGACGACAGTGGTTATTATACCGCGCAGAAAGGTAACCGCTTAGTGGAGTTTGATCACCTGAATGTACTGGTTCTCATCTTTGACTGACTGTGCCCAGGCCTCGCTTAAGTCACCGTAGGATGGATGCACATTTGGAGCTCCTATCACCTTGGTGGCCGCCCAGTCTCTGTGGTATATATCAATTTGTAGATGTTAAAACTATTCATCAAACTATTCCATATCTGCAAATGTTCCACAACAATCCAGCATGTTAATATAATGTTGTCTTGGTGTTTAAAGACACTATACAAATATCCATTACAGCACGTAAGCATTATTAGGCTCTGACACGTTTGAAAAATATACAACATTGTTCTATGATTTAAAATATTTCCACATAGTGTTTGGGTGAATGCTGTTTAATGATAGGTATATTTAGGACTTTGCTGATTGTTGTTGACAGTGGGGTTGATGATAAAAATGTTTAATACGTATGTAATATAAGTATATCAGGCAATTCACTTACACATTTGAAACTTCAGACGAGAAATCTGCAACAGACTGAACCCACTGTGCCAGCAGCTCACACGTTTGTTCTAAAATATATTTGCATGCGATATCTACTGACAATGCCAATATTAATATAAATTAAAGTCTTAACATGTATATTGTTTTGTTACTTGTAAGCTTTAGTATTTATGCTGTATTAAACATTCAACCATAAATCATAAATAAATTATTCTGCATTTAACAATAAACGGTTATTTAGTAATGAACATTAAATCATTACGGTCAAGTTTATGCGAATGAAATGTACAGTCTATATATCCAAGATAATAAAAATAAACAAGTAGCTAAATTCTACTTTGGTTTTCGTGTGAACTAATATAATTAAATATTTACATTCCGTGTGTATATTGAAGTTCAAATTGTAAGAGCCGCAAGAGGTTATGACCTCATTATTAATATCAGTATTTTTTATTCGATTAATGCAAAGTCATTTAACAAAGTGTATATATACGATATTACAACTATTTATCATAATGCAACTTTTATTTTATACAGATGTATATTGTCGAAAGTCAAAAGTCGAAAACATTTTCTAACAATAAATAAAAATAATATTTAATTGCTTTTGAATCGTGATGAATAATTATTTAAAATGTAAATATAAGGATTGATCACACGTCGGGTCTGCATTGTGTGTGTTGTCATGCTGTAGCGTTCTAGCGCTTCTAGTGAAATGCAAAAGCCTGCGATCAATGCTTAATTGAACGGTTTCAGGTCACATTTACTCCCTTATGGTTTCTGAAATGCACTTTTTCTTTGATGTACAATAAGAAAGACTAGAAGATATTTATAGAACTCCATGAAGTATTACCTAGATGATTAGATCAGTCTATTGTTAAGTGTACAACGCCAGAGAAGTGATGGAGCTACAAAGAGAACGAGCTTATGTATCGGCCTGATTTTTAAAAGTTATTTTGCAGCAATTAGCATCTTGCTGAAAGAATGTCGTCATCCACAAAAGTAATTTGAATAATATATACTGATGAATACATCAATCTCGGTTTGGGTCAATGCATCTTACACTGTGAGCGACGTGAAGTACAACAGAAAGAAACACTTAACTATACTGTAAACGAAGTGAAGAAGACTAAAAAATAACACGTAATTACACAGTCAGTTAAGTGAGAAAACCCCCCAAAGTCACAGTCAATTAAACTGTGAACTTAGTAAAGTACAATCGAAAAAACAACAAGATAATTTTAATGTGAACATAGTGAATACACAATTACAATGTAAACAAAGTAATAAACGTTATGAAGAAGTAGGCGTGTTGTTGATAAATAAAGTAACGAAAAAAGTAGATGCAATGGAAATTCAACTATATTAACCCAATATCGATGAATAATTTGTGTATGCGCTCGTTGTTTTAAATCCCCAAAATAAAGTAACGTACAGGTAGTAATACATTGTAGACAAAGACCAACACTCTCTAAATTCAGAATCCAACCCCAAAAACAATACCAACAAGTACAACGGAAAATACGCAGTACGGAACGCTTTGGAATCTAAATTCGAAGGTTTAAACTTTGGACGAAGTACGGCACTCTTTGGAATCTAACCTGTGCACATTAAACTATGGACCAAGTACGGAACGGATTGAATTCTAAACTATGGAAGTTTAAAATGTGGGCGAATAACGGAACGCTTTGCAATCTTAACTTGTAATCTTGTAGATACGTAGTTGTTGCGCCAAGCGGATTTTTGGATTATAGTTTCATGAATATTTATTGATTATGCTGGTGAGATTATTCACGGGAATTACCGGTTATCGTTTTGATGATGTCTCTAGGCCTGAGCAAAAAGGAGGCGGAATAGCCCTGTTATATAGAGACAACTTAAAAGTGTCACGAAATTCTTGCAAACCTTTCAAATCCTTTGAGTATGTGGTAATAACAACTTTGTTTTCCTGATAATTATTATCTATAGACCGCCAATTTAATCTACCTTTAGAAGGATCTTCAAATGGTAATGATATTGTTACAAACTTTACCAAGGTTACCTCAAAAGTAATTGAAAAGCATGCTCCGCTAAAAGAGAGAACTGTTATTTGCAGACCAAATGTAACATAGTTTTCTGGATACCTGAAATCACTCAAGAAAAAAATGTCAATAGAAAACATTTACCAGTCTGACGAATCAAATTTGATTGGAAATATATACAAAAAGGTAAAAAACAGCTACACTAAAGCAGTGACAAAACAGTTGAGCAGAGGTCGAGGTGAAAAAGTTATTTGGGGTGACTGCCAGTCTGCTCGGTCGCACGATGGACAATCCAATTCAACCGCATACTGATGATGTATCTCTTATTAAAAAATTGCCAGGTTGATTAACGACTTAGATAATATAACCATTAAATAGGCACATATAGGGTCTGTATCATTAAACGAGCCTCTACGTGAAACAATTTTGACTGAGTTTACACCACTCTCAGAAAGTGATGTAATGAAACTTATTCGAGGATAAAAATAAAAAACGTGTGTGCTTGATGTTATTCCAACACAAAAGTTGAAAGACAATCATCATCGTTTTGTACCAAAGTTACAGAAATTGTAAACAGATCATCGGCCGGTGTCGTTTTTATCAAAGATCATTGCCTTACAACAAATTACTCATCATATTGAAGTAAACTCCTTCCGACATATCAACGCGTTTACAAGGGTCATGGTGTAGAGTCTGCAATGATGAAAATGTATTGTGATTTATTGGGTGCATTTGACAACAATAAAAATACTATCGTCGTTATGATTGACCTCAGTGCAGCTTTTGATACGGTGGATATACCAAATGTACTTCAATTTTTTCAGAAAGACTTTGGTACTTAAGGTATTCCTTTGAACTGGTAAAATTCCTATCTAACTGAAAGGACAATCAAAATTATTGTTGAGAACGCATTTCCAACACAGAACAACTACGAACAGTTCGGTGTACCACAGCGGTCATGTGCAGGCCCAGTTATTTTTACCATGTGTATTGCTGCTCTGAACAAAGTTGTATAAGCATAAATAGCTGGACTTGATGGGTATGCTGATGACCATAAAATTGCTTTCAGAATTCAAGCTGAAAATGCACAAAATGAGAAGAAAGTTCTTAGACAGCTAAATGATTTTCTCAATTATATAATCTTGTGGATGGCAAATTTTAAGTTGAAAATGAACAACTCAAAAACTGAAATCATGTTTGACACAAAACATCTGCTAACAAAACTTAACATTTCAAGTGTGAGTGTTGGTGGATCATCAGTAAAATGTGTTAACAATGTCAAAGATTTGGAATGTACTCTTAATTTTGACATGCATATCAGAAAGAAATGTAAGATTAGCATGCTCAGCTAAGAAATCTGAAAGAAATTAGTATAGACCTTTCACAAAAAACAGAGATAATAGTAAACAGGCTTATTCATTCTCAAATCGACATTTGCAATGAATTATTTAAGGAAATACCCTCCTATCAGATTAACAGAAAGTTCAGAAACAAGCAGCAAGATTTGTGACTAACACATCGGTCATCCAACTGCCGAAGTCCTCAGATCTCTTCACTGGCTACCTGTGAGGGCAAAAGTTATGTTTAAAATTCTTGCCATTGTGTTTCGCATTGTACAGGGCAGAGCTCCATCTTATTTGAGGTCTTTGTTAAACAGTGTTCAGGAAAAATGCAGACAACGATCTTCTGATGACATGCAATTTATTGTTCGCAGAACCAAAGTCAGAATTGATGACAGATCACTTGCTGTGGTTGGGCCTAAATAGTTCCTCCCAGAGACATAACACACATCAAAAGTGAACCTTCGTTTAGAAAAGAACTGAAAACTTATTTGTTTGAACTGTTTTATAATTGAAGAGTCTACCTGATGTTATGTGTAAATGACTACATATATAGCCTTGTGTAAAATAGCGCATAAACTGTGTGAAACGCAATCGAATACTGAACAATACTTTTTGGGTTATACAAATGTATGTATTTATATTTGTATAAAACTTCGAACTTTTATACTGTGGACACGAAGTACGGAACGCTTGAATCTAAACTTTAAAAGATAAACTGTGGACATTTTTGGAGCGCTTTGAAATCTGAACTTTTAAATGTTAACTGTCGACGAAGTACGAAACCCTCTGAATCTAAACGTTCAACGTTAAACAATTGTCGAAGCAGGAACGCTTTTAACTTTCAACGTTTAAATGTGCCAAAACTTTGAACGCTCTTAATTCTAAACTTTAAATGTTATACTGTGTATAAAACGCTCTTAACTCTAGACGCTACACTGTGGTTGATCACGCGAATTGTGGATGATGTACAGCTTAATATGGAACACCTCACTTTGAATGTTCTTACCACATGAGTATCCTCGGAGTTGGACAGCATCTAGTTGCACCGAGTCTGTCACACCACCGGCTTGGCAGTCAACACGCACGCGTAGCTCATTTGTGTACACATATGGAGTCTGAAGAGGAAACATTATAATACAATGAAAACAACAATGCAGAAACAGACAGCATACGCAAAACTGTACAAGACAACAAACAGAAATGTCATAAAAGTTCTCATAGTTAATAAAAATAATGAATTGCGGTTTTGACGTCTTCATCGGGGATATGGACGCAATTGGACTGGTCAAAGTACAGGTGGAGTCCTTTGGACTCAACACAATTTGACAAATGTTGAGGTGTTATTATTTAAGAAATTTAAAAATTTTTAAAAAAGGTCTGTTTTGAATCTTAGCTATTTTTTCTGTTTTGGTCTTGCTACAACAATGACAAAAATAGGACAGTAGTTTCAATTGGATCTGAAAACATTTAAAGGATAGTAAGTTCAGTATTGATTGTCATAAAATTGCTCAGTCTTTGAAGGATATTCAGTTGCTTAGCTGCTACGTTTGCACATTTCAGCAACTCTTTCGCAAATGTCGATATTTGTTTAAATATCGTTTGGTTGATAGACATAATCACGTGATGTTATCAATGTATTCTCAAAAAGTCAAAATATCCATTCACTGTTTATAAAATTAAGTGGCCTAGTGTTTAAAAAGTCGGTTTCTCATATATTATTTTTAGTTTACCGGCGTTGTTTCGCACCCCACTCCAACCAAAATAAAAAAAAAAAAAAATAATAATACTTAAATTGTATTTTTGTACAACATCGGTATCAAAGAGTAAAATAATGATAAATTAGTGTTTTCAGATGGATTACCGGGAAAACTAATTTGTTTTGATTGGAACAAAATGTTTTACTCAGTGCAAAAGCAAAGTACGTCTACCATGTCTTATAAGGCATTAGAATAGTGATCATCAATAAGTGAAATAATAAGAAACAAATCCTGATTGTAAGGCGCCGTACATAGGCGTGTCAGGAATGTCCACAAATTACTATGCAAATAATTATATATCCCAAACAAAACTATAATACGGTTATGACATGTGTACCTATAAAAATAATGTTTGATTTGATCGAAACGTATTTGCTCAAGAACAATAAATATTTAGATATTACTATTTGTTTTGTAATCTCACGAAACAATTTCATAATACCATAATAGAAATACAAGTACAAGCCCAATTGACAAATATTTAATGAAGCTAAATTATTTATTATTATTTGTTTTGAAACATGATGGTTATTTACCTAGTTTAATTATTACCTTGCTGAGCTGATATAAGATATGAATTACTCTCGAGTTAGTTTTCCGTGTAGAAACCTCTACTGGTACTCTATTAAAGAGGCCACGGGGAGGAGTCCCTAGCGAGTATCTAACATATGACGTCTTTGGTAAAGTGAGGCAACTGGATATAACTCAATACTTTTCATATCCTATTTAAGAAATATTACATACCACTGAGGGTCATATGACATTATAAGGACCGGCCAGTCAGCCCCCGATGGTGTATATGGACCGAGGCGTTAGCCGAGGTCCATTCAACTTCGGGGGCTGACTGATCGGTCCTTATAATGCCATATGGCCCGAAGTGGTGTGTTATATTTCTTATATTATACCGAACACTTTTTTACCATTTAATAATTTTAAAGCGCCTTTGACGTGTTTTATTGAACAATTCTAATTATAATTACTTGGGAAAAAATGTCGTTGTGAAAATTGCAAGCAGCAATTTTATGACGTCAGCGGTCCATATTATATGACGTCAGCGGTCCATATTATATTTTTGACGAGGTCCGGACCGGCCAAAAACATGATTTTTATAAAAATACATTGATATACGGACCGATCAACTTTATATACACAAAGAAGGGACACATTTATGTAAGGTATAATATTGTGTTATTTATGCATCATGGGTTACGTTGATTGATTTATTCGGTCCTGACGTCAAAATATAGCCTGAGGTTTTCTGTTAAATTATATGCAAACTAGTTTTCCTGCAAGAAAACCTCGCTGAAATGCTAACCTGCACTTAATGCCGGATTTACTCAGTCGGGGGTTGCATTTACACACATTTGTTGAAAACACAAAATACTAATCTTGTCTTGGAATCTTGTTTGGTGCAATCCCGACTTAAATATGATCGTGTTAACATGACCAACTTTAAATTTCGAAATCAAAAAGACTGTTTTTTAGTTTGACTAACTTATCTAAGTTCGATGTGGACGACAACTAATAGCGTTTGAGTGTGTTCCTTTGGTAGAAACCAGAATTTAGAGATCGATAGAAATTGTTCCTGGAAGAAATCAAACTCACGATTCCTTGGGTAAAAGGTGTATTCCTTTACCACAGTAAACCTCGCATTAAACGGTTATTGTCTTGTGATTTCGGTTCAAAACCAAAACAGAAAACAAGGTTGTCTGTCATATCTCGTCATATCTTGTTTACTAAATATTTACATTGAGAACCGGGGTGAATATCTGAGCAGTTTCTGCGGTAGGAATAGGTGTAGGGTTGCTCCACAACGTCACCCATGAGGAGCCGTCAAAAGCGTCGATATTTTTTACTGAACCAGGACGGTACGTCTCGTAAACGTCCACGCCAGTTACGTAAACGTGGTTGTTGTACCTCATCTGGAATTAGAGACAATTCATATAAAAAAACTACAGGGACAAGACCAGATCTTAGCAAGTCTAAATCTATAGATATCAATGATATCCACATCATATATATAATACTATTAGTATAATTCCTAATGAGCATATTACATTAGGCACACGCACAATGTATTACATTATTATCGGCCAATACGTTAAAACAATTGTAAAATGTTTTACTTCTTTACATTGATCATTGGATAAAAAAACGTATACAGATTTTTGCAATTTAATTCCCACATTTCATGACCAACACACACACGCACGCACGCACGCACGCACGCACGCACGCACACACACACACGCGCGCGCGCGCGCACACAAACACAGGCACACACGCATGTATAAAAGAGGGGAGACGTTTAATACCTGTATATATTCATCATTGCCAAGGTTTGAGCTGGTCTGTTTCCAAGCCTTTCCCATGCTTTCTGACGAAGACGGATAGGCGTCACTCACTCCAAGAACTTGGGACGCCATCCACCTGTTGAAGCAAAGGTATTTCGTAGCATTACACCATGTTTTTGCCAGGTGGATGGTTTATATTTTTTTATTTTTGCTTTAATAACATGTTGAAAAGTTGTATTACTCTTTATGACGGGTCTATGCAGTTCAATACAAGCTTGCATGTATGGCATAAAGAAAAACCGTTCACGTATTTTCGAGCACTCATTCAAATTGTAATGTCAAAATAGTTGCAATTTATACATTAATGAAAATGAAAGGTCGGTTTAATATAATATCGTAACTCACAGAGGAAAATAATCACAACAAATAACACACACATATTTGGAATAATTTTGAATCTAATCAAGTATGAACTTCTATTTAGGATAAGTAAATGCATTTACAATGTGTTTGGTTCTTCAGAAGAAAAGTCTGTCAATGTCTGTGCCCATTGCGAAATTTCCACGCAGCCTGAAAGTGTGTATAAATATATTAATATCACTGTTAATTGCTCTTTTATATATGCAGAATTATACATAAATTAACCTTTATATTGTGTAAAAACAGCTATGAACTTAAACTGTTTACCTTCTCTCAACAAAGATCTAAATGTTTTTGCTTCAAAATATTACCCAAATTCAATTCGTTGTTCTGATTACGTAGTAATAGGTGTTAAAATTAATAAACCGTTTTAACTATCCGGTTGACCATGAAAACCTATTTATTCATGTTATACGGTTCATATTTGATGAGAACCATAAGGTCAAAGACAAATGCGGAGACCAAAGGTGTGAGCAATCGTCTTTTTCTAGGCCCTATCCACAAACTGTTCGTGAGATTACAAAACTATGCATTAAGTAAAACCTATTTTTATTCAGGTGTGTTGTTATATTTATTAATAAGAAACGTTTATTCCATCAATTGATATCACAAAATATCGCTTAAGAAAGCGTTCCATTCATCCAAAAAGTGGATAGAAAAAACATTGAAAGCATACAACAAAAAAAACCAATTAAATAATTCTGTAACACGTCCAGTTTTCTCATTCTTTGTCAGGATAGCTCATTCTTTGTCAGGATAGCGTCCAATTAACCAATGTCGAACAAGGAAAATCAAGTCTCTAATTTCAATAACTTTCGATTTATATCTCCAATGTTTCAAGCTTAAACAGTATGAACTGTGGTTTTCAAAAACAGTAGCAGTGCAATTGACAATCTTTAAAGTAATTTAGAGTGTTTCATAAATGAATGACAAAACCATTTTAGAAAAGTTGCTTTACTTTACATAGTACATGTGTGTTTTTGTTCAACAGTTGTCAAAAACAATCGGATATTTGATGCCGTTCGGAAAATGTGCTGCTTATATACCCAACACTCGGTTAGGCATTTAGGAATAAGGAATTCTGACCAATAGAAATGTCCGTATAAATTTGTCAGCCAATGGACTTAGTGAGGGACTTCCTAGTCTCGAAAGACGAAAGTTCGGTCGAGAAAATAGCAAGTAATAGTATGCAAAAACATCGGGTCAAACATACAATTATTAACAAGGGCAGTGACTGTTGTCGTTATGAAATCAAGTTAAATTCTCTTTCACCTAGAAGCATTCGCAATTATCACAACACTTATAACTTACGTGACCTTAGGATTCCAAATCTTGAACTCGCGGATATTACAAAATAGTGCAGTAACTGGGCAGTTGCCTAAAGCAAGTATTGGAATGCATTAATCAAATTCATGTTTGCATTCAACAAATTGCACGACATGAAAATATCTTATGCCAATAAAAACTGGAAATATCATTCATGTTTTGGAAATGCAATTAAGTATCACGACGCCCTCTGCAGTTTTCAAGATGAACAAAACAGCGACGATGACAGTTCACTGGCATCTTGAGGAACTACTTAAATCGGTAAAATCTGTAAGCAAGATTTACTTAAAGCTGCACTCTCACAGATTGACCATTTAACAACTTCTTTTATTTTTTTGTCTTGGAAAGAGCAATTGTTTTGCGTAAATATCTGCAAACAAATGATATAAGATTGCTGACAAAAAATCAGATTGAAGATTTTCACATTTCCGTTCGAAAATTACAGTTTAATGGCTTAGACCGTTATTGCGGTTTAAGAAAAATTCATAAAACATCATTTTTTAACTCAAATACAAAAATCTACGATCTAATTTTTGTCAGCAATTTTATATAACTAGTTTCCATGGATTTTCGAAAGAAAATGGCTCGTTGAAAATAATAAATAAAAAAGTTGTCAAAACGTTCAAATCTGTGAGATTGCAGCTTTAAGAAGAGATGGAACACACAAACCTCAGGTATCAAATTATGTACAGAACATGTATAAACGATTGGTATAAAAGTTAACCATACAATGATGATTCAATTCCAAATGTCAACAGAGGCAAAACTAACAATATGTTAGCACAGCATAATCAAGAGCTAGTTCGACTAGAAACAAATGATCTTCACTGAGAAAGTCATATTACAGACTTACAGACAGTTTATGTCGCTCGACTAAAATCGATTAAGCAACTGGTTCTGTACATACGGTGTTCTTTTAAAATCAAGTTAATTCAATTTAAAGATGCACTCTTACTCCCAGATAAGATGAACCACAATTAAAAATATTGTTTAAATATTCAAAAAAGTATGAATAAATGTCAAAAACAATAGTTCTTATGAAGGATACCGAGTTTAATTGGATAGAAATTTGCATAAAGCACAGTATTTATACCTTATGATACTATAGCAGACTACAGTCAATAGTTTAGCATTCACCAATCATTTAATATGATTGCGCTTTCTGCTATTGCATACAAGGTTACAATCGTGTTATAAGTAATTAATAATTTCTATAAATGCATTATTTAGTAAGAAGTTAAAGGTTAATCAGTCAATATTTATATTTGTTATATATGTGTGTGTACTGATTTTGAATAAGAGTCTCACTTTAACGAATGTCGTAACGATGCTTTACATTCCTCGAGTTTGTATTTATTCATTTCAGAACAATTACATATTCTTGGGTAACCGTCCTCTCACTAAAACAAACTGTAGAACAAATGTAAATTTTACCACACCATCGTGAAGTACAAAGGCCACCATCAAAACAATATAGAAGAGTACGAATGTAGCTTTCATCACAATATATGGGAGTACAAAAAAACACTCTTAACACAACATACTGGGGTACGAATGTAACTCTCATCACAATATATGGGAGTACGAAAAGCACTCTTAACACAACATACTGGAGTACGAATGTAGCTCTCATCACAATATATGGGAGTACGAAAAGCACTCTTAACACAACATACTGGAGTACGAATGTAGCTCTCGTCAAAATATATGGGAGTACGAAAAGCACTCTTAACACAACATACTGGGGTACGAATGTAACTCTCATCACAATATATGGGAGTACGAAAAGCACTCTTAACACAACATACTGGAGTACGAATGTAGCTCTCATCACAATATATGGGAGTACGAAAAGCACTCTAAACACAACATACTGGCGTACGAATGTAGCTCTCATCACAATATATGGGAGTACGAAAAGCACTCTAAACACAACATACTGGAGTACGAATGTAGCTCTCATCACAATATATGGGAGTACGAAAAGCACTCTTAACACAACATACTGGAGTACGAATGTAGCTCTCATCACAATATATGGGAGTACGAAAAGCACTCTAAACACAACATACTGGCGTACGAATGTAGCTCTCATCACAATATATGGGAGTACGAAAAGCACTCTTAACACAACATACTGGCGTACGAATGTAGCTCTCATCACAATATATGGGAGTACGAAAAGCACTCTAAACACAACATACTGGAGTACGAATGTAACTCTCATCACAATATATGGGAGTACGAAAAGCACTCTTAACACAACATACTGGAGTACGAATGTAACTCTCATCACAATATATGGGAGTACGAAAAGCACTCTTAACACAACATACTGGAGTACGAATGTAACTCTCATCACAATATATGGGAGTACGAAAAGCACTCTTAACACAACATACTGGAGTACGAATGTAACTCTCATCACAATATATGGGAGTACGAAAAGCACTCTTAACACAACATACTGGAGTACGAATGTAACTCTCATCACAATATATGGGAGTACGAAAAGCACTCTTAACACAACATACTGGAGTACGAATGTAACTCTCATCACAATATATGGGAGTACGAAAAGCACTCTAAACACAACATACTGGAGTACGAATGTAGCTCTCATCACAATATATGGGAGTACGAAAAACACTCTAAACACAACATACTGGAGTACGAATGTAGCTCTCATCACAATATAAGGGAGTACGAAAAGCACTCTTAACACAACATACTGGATTACGAATGTAGCTCTCATCACAATATATGGGAGTACGAAAAGCACTCTAAACACAACATACTGGAGTACAAATGTAGCTCTCATCACAATATATGGGAGTACGAAAAGCACTCTTAACACAACATACTGGAGTACGAATGTAGCTCTCATCACAATATATGGGAGTACGAAAAGCACTCTAAACACAACATACTGGCGTACGAATGTAGCTCTCATCACAATATATGGGAGTACGAAAAGCACTCTTAACACAACATACTGGCGTACGAATGTAGCTCTCATCACAATATATGGGAGTACGAAAAGCACTCTAAACACAACATACTGGCGTACGAATGTAACTCTCATCACAATATATGGGAGTACGAAAAGCACTCTTAACACAACATACTGGAGTACGAATGTAACTCTCATCACAATATATGGGAGTACGAAAAGCACTCTTAACACAACATACTGGAGTACGAATGTAACTCTCATCACAATATATGGGAGTACGAAAAGCACTCTTAACACAACATACTGGAGTACGAATGTAACTCTCATCACAATATATGGGAGTACGAAAAGCACTCTTAACACAACATACTGGAGTACGAATGTAACTCTCATCACAATATATGGGAGTACGAAAAGCACTCTAAACACAACATACTGGAGTACGAATGTAGCTCTCATCACAATATATGGGAGTACGAAAAACACTCTAAACACAACATACTGGAGTACGAATGTAGCTCTCATCACAATATAAGGGAGTACGAAAAGCACTCTTAACACAACACACTGGAGTACGAATGTAGCTCTCATCACAATATATGGGAGTACGAAAAGCACTCTAAACACAACATACTGGAGTACGAATGTAACTCTCATCACAATATATGGGAGAACGAAAAGCACTCTAAACACAACATACTGGAGTACGAATGTAGCTCTCATCACAATATATGGGAGTACGAAAAGCACTCTAAACACAACATACTGGAGTACGAATGTAACTCTCATCACAATATAAGGGAGTACGAAAAGCACTCTAAACACAACATACTGGAGTACGAATGTAGCTCTCATCACAATATATGGGAGTACGAAATGCACTCTTAACACAACATACTGGCGTACGAATGTAACTCTCATCACAATATATGGGAGTACGAAAAGCACTCTAAACACAACATACTGGCGTACGAATGTAACTCTCATCACAATATATGGGAGTACGAAAAGCACTCTAAACACAACATACTGGAGTACGAATGTAGCTCTCATCACAATATATGGGAGTACGAAAAACACTCTAAACACAACATACTGGAGTACGAATGTAGCTCTCATCACAATATAAGGGAGTACGAAAAGCACTCTTAACACAACACACTGGAGTACGAATGTAGCTCTCATCACAATATATGGGAGTACGAAAAGCACTCTAAACACAACATACTGGAGTACGAATGTAACTCTCATCACAATATATGGGAGAACGAAAAGCACTCTAAACACAACATACTGGAGTACGAATGTAGCTCTCATCACAATATATGGGAGTACGAAAAGCACTCTAAACACAACATACTGGAGTACGAATGTAACTCTCATCACAATATAAGGGAGTACGAAAAGCACTCTAAACACAACATACTGGAGTACGAATGTAGCTCTCATCACAATATATGGGAGTACGAAAAGCACTCTAAACACAACATACTGGCGTACGAATGTAGCTCTCATCACAATATATGGGAGTACGAAAAGCACTCTTAACACAACATACTGGCGTACGAATGTAGCTCTCATCACAATATATGGGAGTACGAAAAGCACTCTAAACACAACATACTGGAGTACGAATGTAACTCTCATCACAATATATGGGAGTACGAAAAGCACTCTTAACACAACATACTGGAGTACGAATGTAACTCTCATCACAATATATGGGAGTACGAAAAGCACTCTTAACACAACATACTGGAGTACGAATGTAACTCTCATCACAATATATGGGAGTACGAAAAGCACTCTTAACACAACATACTGGAGTACGAATGTAACTCTCATCACAATATATGGGAGTACGAAAAGCACTCTTAACACAACATACTGGAGTACGAATGTAACTCTCATCACAATATATGGGAGTACGAAAAGCACTCTTAACACAACATACTGGAGTACGAATGTAACTCTCATCACAATATATGGGAGTACGAAAAGCACTCTAAACACAACATACTGGAGTACGAATGTAGCTCTCATCACAATATATGGGAGTACGAAAAACACTCTAAACACAACATACTGGAGTACGAATGTAGCTCTCATCACAATATAAGGGAGTACGAAAAGCACTCTTAACACAACATACTGGATTACGAATGTAGCTCTCATCACAATATATGGGAGTACGAAAAGCACTCTAAACACAACATACTGGAGTACAAATGTAGCTCTCATCACAATATATGGGAGTACGAAAAGCACTCTTAACACAACATACTGGAGTACGAATGTAGCTCTCATCACAATATATGGGAGTACGAAAAGCACTCTAAACACAACATACTGGCGTACGAATGTAGCTCTCATCACAATATATGGGAGTACGAAAAGCACTCTTAACACAACATACTGGCGTACGAATGTAGCTCTCATCACAATATATGGGAGTACGAAAAGCACTCTAAACACAACATACTGGCGTACGAATGTAACTCTCATCACAATATATGGGAGTACGAAAAGCACTCTTAACACAACATACTGGAGTACGAATGTAACTCTCATCACAATATATGGGAGTACGAAAAGCACTCTTAACACAACATACTGGAGTACGAATGTAACTCTCATCACAATATATGGGAGTACGAAAAGCACTCTTAACACAACATACTGGAGTACGAATGTAACTCTCATCACAATATATGGGAGTACGAAAAGCACTCTTAACACAACATACTGGAGTACGAATGTAACTCTCATCACAATATATGGGAGTACGAAAAGCACTCTAAACACAACATACTGGAGTACGAATGTAGCTCTCATCACAATATATGGGAGTACGAAAAGCACTCTAAACACAACATACTGGAGTACGAATGTAGCTCTCATCACAATATAAGGGAGTACGAAAAGCACTCTTAACACAACACACTGGAGTACGAATGTAGCTCTCATCACAATATATGGGAGTACGAAAAGCACTCTAAACACAACATACTGGAGTACGAATGTAACTCTCATCACAATATATGGGAGAACGAAAAGCACTCTAAACACAACATACTGGAGTACGAATGTAGCTCTCATCACAATATATGGGAGTACGAAAAGCACTCTAAACACAACATACTGGAGTACGAATGTAACTCTCATCACAATATAAGGGAGTACGAAAAGCACTCTAAACACAACATACTGGAGTACGAATGTAGCTCTCATCACAATATATGGGAGTACGAAATGCACTCTTAACACAACATACTGGCGTACGAATGTAACTCTCATCACAATATATGGGAGTACGAAAAGCACTCTAAACACAACATACTGGCGTACGAATGTAACTCTCATCACAATATATGGGAGTACTAAAAGCACTCTTAACACAACATACTGGAGTACAAATGTAGCTCTCATCACAATATATGGGAGTACGAAAAGCACTCTAAACACAACATACTGGCGTACGAATGTAACTCTCATCACAATATATGGGAGTACGAAAAGCACTCTTAACACAACATACTGGAGTACGAATGTTAATCTCACCACATCAAAGGATGATGTATTCCGTCATTTCCCATTGTTTATAAATTTATATGCTCGTGGAAGCTCGAGCATTTTTGGTATCTGACAAAGACATTCTTAGAAATTGAAAACATTTTACAATTTTCTTAAATTAATTCCAAAATAAGCATCAAAACATACCACATGATGCAGAGTAACCGCGAAGCTGAATGGCGTCAATTTCTATCGAAGAATTACTTGGTCTGCAATCCCCATGTACTTTGATTTCCCTGGTCAGGAAACCACTCACCTGGACCATGGACATATGAACATACAATAAATGTTATTTAAAGTACTGATTGTTATTTGCTATTTAGATTTTGGAAGAGTTATGGAACATTTGATGTTCCTTGAATAATAGTAATAAATGTGGTGGGAGTTATTTTTCAGGATTTTCATATTTTCACCAACACAGTGAAACATCCGTTTTACTTCTATAACTTAAATGGAATTTTGTTTTCATTAAAAAATAATACAATAAATAATAAATCAAGCTTGGAATATGCATATGTGTGCTTTTTGTTTAGTTTAAAAAGTGTTGAAAACAAAACTTTCTGCCAAAAACGCATTTTGCTAAAACATGTCCGTCTTTCACTATATTTTCATAATTAGCACGTGTAAAAAATTTATTGCTTCATTGATATTCGAAATTTCATATCATTTGCTAGTTTAATTTTTGAGATATTGACGACTTCTATATATAAGCAGATAATTGTTGGCAGACTTATCTCCATCGATAATGCCCAATTAACATATCCAATCAATTATTTTCACTTGTTCGGTCTGTTAAAACGAATGTCTTTCAAAATAGTAATAGTCTTATCATCGCTGATATATTTTCAAAGAAATTATCTTTTAAAGTAGTGTTCGTCAAAAGGTATCGGAATTTGTTAGAATACAATTGTTTAGTTACATAATATATGTATATGCTCAGTTTCCAATGTCTCTGCAATGGACTAATTCTTGCAAACGCTCAGCTTATAAATCAAATCAAATTGGGTTGAATATAATAGCATTTAGCCTGTATAAAAATGCGACTGATTTGGGGCACACACGTTGAACGCCGGATTATTAGGTAAGAGCCAAAACAACTTACGTATCTTTTAAAATCTAATCTTATCGCAAACTACATCCCTAAACAACACTTTGCCATTTAAATCACTGGACAAAACGGAGCATGGTTAAACTAGATTTTTACTTCGAGTTTTACAACGACGATGAATTTCCGGATATTTAATTTGCGATAATGACCTTATTGAACCGCAACAAGCAGGAACGGTAATTGTCAATTCCAGATAGTTTCACCGTAAAACATACTTGTACAGGCTAACCAAGACTGTGAAATTCAATAAGGCACTCTTTCGCTATCTGTATTTTTACTGTAAACGTTTTATTGAATTTCCATTTGGTGGATTCTAATATAAGCAATCAAACAGAACATATCAAACTTACCTCAAGAGTTGGATTATGGACTCGAACTTCTTCAATAAAGACTGGTGTGGACGTTGACCATAACGTGACCCAATTCTGGCCATCAAAGGCTAGGATCCTTGTTGTGAATCCAGAATTCCATGTTTCATAAACATCGACACCGGTGACCAACACTGGTTCGGCAAACATAACCTGCATCGAAAGCGTACGTGCATATTGTAATTTGTAATTAAGTAATGGTTTCACAAATATAAAAGTATAATATTCAAATAAGTATTTCCTGGTCTTCAGGTTTATGCTTCTTAAAATCTGTTGAAGGGCTAATTTACAAGAGATGGAATTGGTCTAGAGAGATAGATGTCCTCACACTTTCAACAAGCAATCGGGAACTATCTAGTAAGATTTTATTACGATTCACTGGAGAGTTACTGGTTCAAGCTTCTTACGTGGTGCTATATGATGTGGTTCAGTTTTCAACAACCAAAACGGATGCTTAACCACAAAGCTACCGAGGCCGCGGCTACCAACAATAACCAGAGCCAGTCTGACAAAATTGCATAAAAACCTGCTCAGGAGGATGTGTCAAGAGAATTTTAAGTCTGCCGGTATCTTTTTGCTTGGCCCTACCGTTTCCCTATATTTCTGGTTTCAACTTTATGTAACCAGCGTTATCGAGGCGCCAGTACCTATTTTGTTTTAATTTAGTTGCCTGTAGCCAGGCTTAAATAGCCAATAGCAATAGACCATGACGTCATCCTTTTCCTCGCTACTTCTACAGTTTGTTTTAGTCAGAGTGACGGTCACCCAAGAACCCGAAAAGGTAGCCTTCAAAATTTCTCAAAGTTGTTTTTTAGTATTTTTGGCTTTACTGTATCATTCTTTAAAAAATAAATGGTTTATTATTTATCGTAGTATATAATCTTCGTTTATTAGTGTTCGAGTGTCCATTAATTTTTCTTTATTCAGAGATTTCGTCAGATTTAACACGGTGCCCATTCCTGGAACTGGTAGCATCGTATTATGAGCGTCAAAAAATCTCACGAATATTTACTTTGTTTAAAATGGCCGCGTTACATCTACAGGAAATGACGATTAGTGTATACTCGTAAATTAAGTACCGTTCTCTTTTTTGTTTTTTGAGCTGTTACATTTAAGAATTGTTTTCGTATTAGCATTATGTTAATTTTGCTAAAACACAAAATATTGTGTTCTTATTTTGCTCAATAAAGTGAATCCTGTAACTCCTGACTTCGCTGAAGTAGCCTCCCTTGACTTCATTACACAAACCACGTAACACATTCGAATTCATACGCGCATTTGACAGATGGCGTTAAATTTAAATCAAATTGAAACCGAAAAATAAAAAGGAATAATTAAATAGGCAGGTAGATAATAAATGGAATGTTACGATAAAACGCTTTTCTGGTGACCTGTATCACATCTCGTTCGGTGAGTAAATACGTGTTTACACACCGAACGAGACGTGATACAGGTCACCAGAAAAGCGTCCTATCATAATATCCCCTAGATATTAAAACTCAAGTTAAACTATAAGATACTATAAGATTTCTTTCTAGTTTCAATTATACTGCTCACATTACGTAATCGTTGTAATTGCTGAATCTTGATTCTTTAAATACAATGCTATTTATGAAGTATACCTGGATGTATTCGTCATCATCTCGGCTGTTTTTATGCGGAGCCCAAGTTAATTCAGAATTTCCGTAAATCGGGTAAACATCAGGAGGACCAATAACCTGAATAGAGCGCCATCTAGAGAAAAAATGGTATGATTTATAAATGCAAATTATGCAAAAACAACTGCACAGTCATTTGAAGCTAAAATGTTATCATGCTCAAAGGCTCGCATTATTAAAATGAAGTCCGGCTAGCGCACTCGTTTCTCGCCAAGGCGTCACGGATGGGTTCGATTCCCGGCCTAGGCGCATTGTAGTGTGTTGGACAATAAGCCGTACAAGTGGGTTTTCTCAGGCTACTCGTCTTCCCCTCAACAACACTCTTGCATAAGATCGGTTTCAACAAAAGTAACTAATATAATGTTGTATTAACCTCGTTCACAGTATAATAGTTACTTTTCTTTTGTTAACATGTATTAAAGTTTGGCCCAATATAATAGTGGAACATAGGGAAAAAATCTCATATCGATAAAAATAGAATATTGTATAAATAAGGAAAACATAAAAATATTTAGAGAGTAATAGTTTTGCTATCCAAAAAATAAGTAAAATCAATATAACAGGCACACATTGTTAAAATCATGAAACAGTGGCAAATTTCTTTGAAATTGAAATCAAAGAAAACATTTGTATGTTGCGGTGGTTATTATTCTCAAAATTGATCAGTCAATGAAAGCATTCAAATGTTTTTGTTTCAATATCCTGAAAAGTTAATTGGCAAATATCGATATCGATAAGTACAAAAAACATATACAGTGGGGCCACCGCGTCTTCACTGGAAAATCCAGTGATCGAGTCCACCCACTGTCCAATCTCCGAACAACTTTGTCCTGCAATAAACAAAAAAAAGGTTGTTGAAAAACGCCATGTACGGGCGGGCTATTTGTTAAGAATTTAGAGTAGCTGTTATATTAAGGGCATGTACGGACGTCGGTAACGAGGCTTTTCGGATAATTCTACGTTTCCCTGTTACATATGATATACATTTTGCTGGCATACTTTCAAAATTAAATTCCTTCATAAAATGAGATGTTGAAAACAGAATTGTTGAAATGTTCACAAAACGCGAGTACGTCATTGCTTATTGCCGTGACACGCATTAATTTTAAATCACAGTTGACGTCAAAAAGTTCCAGGTTTTATACAGTAAGTTGTTTTCGATTGTTGCGTCAGTGCGCATGGATCATATTCTTTGTGGAATCTCGATTCTTCCGGAGCTAGTTATATGATCGGAAACTCTTGTACGGTATGCATGAATACATACGTCATCCAGGTATGTGTATTGTTTACAAGTTTAAAGCATTAAGCCGAAAGCAGGTGCTTAAGTAAACATTGTGATAACGCCATTCATGTTTGAGTGTGCTGAAATCTTCCTTTTTCCAATTTAATTTAATTTGCACTTCAGTTCAAGAGTTACTCCACATACCATTTCCTAGAATGTGTAAGTAAAGCAGTTGGAATTTTGTCTATTCACGACAGCACTGTCCCATCCTTAGTGTCGGTCACAATACAGGGTAATTCCTAAATAACTTTTTTTATAGAAAAGATAGGAAAACATTTCTTAGCCTATAAAAAGCTATGCTATTTTCTGCTTCAACAAGTGTAAAATATTTTAGATTTGCTTGTATTTTAACGATGCAATCCGTGGCCAAAATTTCAACTCGACGGGATTTTGTAGAACGCTGTGTGCGCCGTGATTCTTTTTTTGTACATATTTCTTAGTTATATATGTCCTATCTTTTCTCTCAAAACAATTATTTAGAAATTACTGTCAATTTCTTGCTTGTTTACATCGGTTTTGAACCGTGGTGACATATGTGAGAACCCCGTTGAAGTCACGTGATTCCTCACCCTGCAATAGCATTATGAGTGTTGTAAGATTGTGAGGCACAGCGTACAAACATAAAGTAACCTTGGTTAGACCTCCTCCGGTGTATATAGCACTGTAACACGGGACCCCGGTTTTACGTCCCATCCGGTAGAGGTTGTTTAAAGCGATGGTTTAAAAGAAGAAAATGCCACCGTGAATTTTACAGTTATGGTTCTGTCCCACAGATCCGCTCTAAGTAACGAAATAACAGTTGTGCCCATATTTTAAGCGTGATAATAATAGATAACAAAACAAAAACATAGTCCACACGTTCACCCACAGGTAAGATTTCACATTCTCTCTAGTCTACTATATTTACATGCCTGTGTAGTAAAAGATAAAGTATGGGTATATTTAAGATATTATAGTTCGGTGGGAATGAACATTTTTTTTTTCTAAATAAAAGTTATTGCACACTCCAGGAGCCATTTAAAGGTTAACAATATAAACACAAAAGTATATTATTTCAAATATTAATATAAAATTGAAAATAATTTCTTATAAGTACTGTGAGTGTAACTTCAGTTATATTTAGAGCATATTTTTATATTTTATATTCAAACTAATAGTTACTTACCTCTACATAAGTGCAGATATATTAGGTCCAGCATCAGTACATACAAATGAATTAAATTCCACATTTTTGCAAAGCATAGCACGATAATTATTAATTTTAGAATATCATTTAAAATGTAAATAGTTCACACAGATCTTTCTATAACAAATAAGTTAATTCTATTTCATATATATATTAATTATTGTCGTATTTAATGAAGGCAATGTATATTCATTATCTAAACCATCTTTAATTGTTTATGAGTCCAAACTACATTGTATTTAAATTTCTTCAATTTCAACACAGCTTCTTCTATTCAATAATGTTTTAACCCAAGATAATTAAACAAGAAGGTTTGACGTTCTTGTCCAAGAGCGCTTTCTGCACAGGATTGGCTAATCAGAATGCTTAAATTAGAAATACGTACACTACGTATTTGTTTAAGTGTGAATCTTTTGAATTTAGACAAGATACTGAGAACGGTCTGTCAATACAAATCAGAGGCGTATCAAGGATTTGATCTGCGAGTGGGCACAACTTGTGACCGGAAAAAAATAAATGTGTCATAGGGTTTGAGAGTTCTTCCCTGAGAACATTTTAGCTAACATAAGGGTGTAGAGCATTTGTATGTAATGTATGCCTAAGTAAATATTACAGTTAAATGAAAAAACCAGACCTAATCTTGTTATGCTTAATATGCCTTTCAATAAATTTAACCAGCACTGTCATTATATAAATAGTTTTAGTATTGTCCAGGAAGTGAACTTTCTGAGTTTATATACTCACTCAAAAAAGAAACGATACCGTATTTATATTTCAATTATTTCTATAAAAATAAAGTATCCTTAAAAGTTAACTAAAATTAAGTGGTTATAGTTCGTACATGTAAATCATAGGGATTAGCTAAATTCATTGAAGCATTTAAGTAAACGACCTAGAATTAGATGTTCACGTGCTGTACGGGGTACGAGGAACATGGTACATATTGAGTTAACGTGAATAATGATTTGTGTAAGGGTTAAAGAACAGTTGAAGAAAAACACATTAATTATCCGGAATCGTTCGTAACAAGTATGCCACGTTTGTCTACTGATGAACGTAATCGGGCTATTGGTATGCTACAGGCAGGTGCACGTCATAGTGACATCGCTGCACGTTTTGGTGTGTCGCGTGTGACAATATTTCGTCTGGCAGGTCGTTATCGAACACTTGGCACAGTTAATAATCGCCAAAGATCTGGCAGGCCGCGAGTAACGACCCCTGCGCAAGACCGCTATATGAGGACGTCACATCAACGTAACAGATTTTTGCCGGCAACGACCACCGCAGCTATAACACCTGGACGTACCAATGCCAGGATATGTGATCAAACGGTCAGAACGTCATTTTGTTCCAACAGGACAACGCTAGGTGTAACACCGCTCGAGTTTCAACCACCTACCGTCAGGAGAGAAATATCCAAGTTCTTCCATGGCCTGCATTCTCACCTGGCCTGTCTCCAATCGATCATGAGTTATCTTGAAACGCAGTGTTCGACGGCGTAATCTTCAAAACGCCAATGAGCGTACACGTTTTGTGCACGAAGAGTAGACAGCGATACCACAGGAGACGATTAAGACCCTGATTCGCTCAATGCAACGTCGCTGTATCGCAGTTAGAGACGCACATGGGGGACATACCAGATACTGATTACTTGTGAATTGAGTTTTCGCATTATCGTTGTTACAGCAGCAAATAATCTGCCAGTATTGATAGTTTTCTACTTATGTAATGAAATTTTATTTAAATGGTTGTTAAACATTAAATTTAAAAAAAAAAAATCAGAAAAGTGTCAAAGAGAGAAGAAATAAAGTAAAAAAGTTTCCAGGTATCGTTTCTTTTTTGACTGAGTATATATGGGTGCTATGAGTACTTTATGGTTTCGATATATTTCGGAATATTTAAAGATGCACTCTTATTCCCACATACGATTTATCACAATTTATAATAATGTTTTAATATTTCCAAACGATGAATAAATGTCTAAAACAATTGATCTAATTAAGGATACCAAGTTGAATTTGAAAGAAATGTGCATAACGGTATTTCTACCTTATTGACTATAGCAGATCACAGTAAATATTTTAACATTTACCAATCATTTAATATTTGTGCGTTTTCAGCTAGGAAAATATACTTATACAATCTTGTTATCAATAATTAATATTTTCCATAAAAGCATTATTTAGTAAGTATTCCAAAATGTATCATTTAAAATACATCTTATACATTTGTTTGTATTGATTTTGAATAAGTCACTTTAACCTTGATAAGGGAACTTCAGATCGTTTTCAAATCGTCAGCAATCGACCATACTTCATTAGAAATATGTTCTTAAGGTGCCATTCTGTCCGTTTAGTTACTAAAAGGCGTTTAAATCATGTATGTATTCAACAGATCTTATGTTGACGCTACACGAAAAATCAGTTTGATATGGCCTTTATTCATTATAAGAAAATAAGTCCTGAAAATGATATCATCGACCTCTAATTGCATGGTTAATGGAGAATGTGCCCGGGTATTATTCCTGTTATCATTCAAGTATAAATCAAAATAAAAAAAATGATATAAATGTGTAATAATTGTATAAAACTGCATTGTTTAAAAATAAAATGAGTAAACACTTATTTTTCCGTCCATCATTTTTGTTAAAACTACATAAGATATTTTAGGTACGTCTCAAAAAGCACCTGTTCAATGTTTGGCGTCCTAATCTGCTTCCCTTGGCGTTTAAACGCGCTGCACTTACTTCCCTTGGTATTGAGTGTGAAGCGGAAGCCAGGGAATCACATGTCAACTTCTGCATACTCGAAATTCAGTAATACAAAATAATAAGCTGATGTTCTTCCCCAACAATAGTTAGTTTATATTCAAAATAAAAAAATAAACTTACATGATTTCTGCTGCTATCAAATACTCACCTTATTATATACATATATATCCGACCAGAAAGATGCAAGTAAAAGGAAACACAACAAAGAGAAACAAAAAAAATGCATTAATATCAATGATCATTCCTGTGTTCTTAGTTTTATCAAGTCTTCATGCCGAAATAGGGAAATATAATATCCCATGTACTTAGGCAGTTTAGACCGGTATTCCATATGCACGCTTCCCGGTTCCATCCTCCGCATCATGCGTCCGTAGTTTTAAACGGAAACCATACTCCACTATGTCCGCTAAAAATACCGAAAATTATATTTTTTATGTAGAAATCTGATAAGAAAAGGCAACCCCTATTTTAATTGTCGGAATTATTTCAACATTTATGGATACAAATATATGATATGTCATTTTAAAAGTATGCTTTATTGAATGATGTCATGTACGAGTTGAAGAACGTACACATGTAACAGAAAAAGATTTAAGATTTTCACTATCCGTAAGTAGTTGTATATTGTATTGTCACTCCAGATACTCCGTATCTGACGCGCAAGCTAACGCGGACACATGTAATACATTCAACAGTTCTAACCGGATATATTTAAACGTCCGCGGAAAACGTATAGCGGACGCGGACGTCGTGCACATGCTATACGCTCATTACTTACTTACTGTTTTTAGTGAAGTTGTCATTGTGCAAAGTATTCATAAATTTATATAAGTAAACGTTTTGAAATGTATCTCGGCGTATTTTTATATAGGTTGCATGTTGCACATTCATAAATTTATTCCTTGAAATATTAATTATTACAATATTTACATCAGTTCTTCTGTTCATGCAACCTTCTATTATTTGTCCTTTTGAACAAGGCTATCTTCGCTGCACACTGATTCTGTAAACGTTGAGTCGCAAACAACTTGTGAAGCACTCCGATCCCTTTTTTATATAGCACTAAACCGCGACCTTAAAGTGGAGTTCGTAGTGAAGAGGTCGTAAGTTTCATTAATGTATACTTAAAGCGTCAGGTCCAAGATAATATGTTTTTGGGAGAGTTTCGTCACAACTATAATGTAAGGAATATGATAAATTGCAATACCTTTTTCCATTAGTTTCACTTTCGTTAGAATGTCGTCGCTAGTATGTACAACATTTATACATTGACACCTGTTAAGCATGATTATTTATAAAAATAAATTTTTACTATCCCTATAACACAGACGTCCATTTGGTTTAAAACTTGTTTCCATTTTGCGTTCGTTTATACACAAATTAAACACGGGTCAACTCAACTGGTCACGTAGTAACCTCATTCAGATATTAAGAGTTAATGAGATTAAGAGTTGATGATTGGAACAAAATACCACCAATAGCTGTGTTTTGTGTCGTCAATATATTTACAGTTGTTTGTAGGCTAAATGCTTTTGTGTACATGTTCGCAAGGCCTTGATAGCTTCAACTGTTTATGTTCCGTGGT
This sequence comes from Mya arenaria, assembly GCF_026914265.1. Classification (NCBI taxonomy): domain Eukaryota; kingdom Metazoa; phylum Mollusca; class Bivalvia; order Myida; family Myidae; genus Mya; species Mya arenaria. Next base: position 37,752,197 of record NC_069138.1, on the reverse strand, counting down.
TCTTTTGTGTTTCTTTTCTTTGTTCGACAGTCATGTCTTTGAGTAGAATGTCGTCTTTGAGATTATTACAGAGATTTTATTTGTTTTATGATAATATTTTTCTTCTTTTTTTCGGTCTTTAAGGAATATGTTTTGTTCTCTTCGGCAAACACTTGATATTTTTTTTATAACTTTCCTAGTCTGTATTGTGTTCCAATTTGCAAATTTATAACAGCTACTTTGCTTACGAATCATTTTACAAGATGCTACTAGAAAATGATTCCGAACGGTTGTGCAATTGCTCATTGTGTTGTCTTTTCTTTTGTCTTACACTTCTTTGCATTTCGCATTTCGCGTCAATCAAGTTGCCAAAGTTAGCTTTTAATGCTCCAAATATGTTCAATGTCGTTTTATTTCCCCTTCCAGTGCGGTGAATATTAGATTGTGCTTAGTTTATGAAGGAACTTGTCCACCATTTCTAATATTGGCATTGTTTTTTTTTACAATTTTTGCAGATCCACCCTTCGACTTGATGTTGAGAAATTCAAATGTTGTCACAAGAAATCTATTTGACAGCCTGTGCAGTTAAGACATGTTTTTCAACTTTGAAAGGGAAAATAGGGTCGTTTTTGGCGAAAAAGGGAAAATACATGAGTTATGACTAATGTTAAACTTGTTTTTAAACCTTTTATTCAACAAACCTTCCGACATATTCACGAATGACACTGTATTGTACATTTGGAAAATGTTAAGAGGTCAATGCTTAGAGAATGCAAAGATATTTTTATAGGGGATTTTTAACATGGGAGGGGAAAACTATTTTTGCAGGAGCCCAAACAGGGCCAAAAAATACACTGGAGTATGTGTTTTGTAAAGCAAGCAGTTAAATACTTTCCATTTTAAATATAAGAAAATGTACATTGATACACGTGCAAATGAAATTGCTACTCCAATTTCAATGGGAGCTATTCCACCGGCTAGCACCAATGTCTTCTACTGAAGAAATACTGTCAGAACCATTTCTGTCGCTGATTTCAAAAATCAAAGACTTAATGAATAATAGTGTCGTTATTATAAGTAAACAACAAGTAATCGACAAATTCTATTTTTGTATCAATATCCGGAATGTCGATTATATAGTCACGTGTTTGTCCAACTTTTCATGACAAAACATATCATACAATACAACTCAGTTGTACAAATGCTTGTCGGATGCAAATGCAAGCTTTTCGGTCATCAAGATGCCATAGTAAATTACTTAGTAAATCGTATATTTAATGACATCCAAAAGGGCAAACCGCTTTCTAGAACACGCTTCTTCTTATGATGGGCTTGCTAGAAAAGTAAAGTATGTTTACATTTTGTTGCAATCAATCATTATGGAAGTCAGTGGTTTTTGGCGGTTTAGTTACTACTGCAAAACAAGAAGGGCATGATGGCCCTGCATGAATCGTTCACTTGAGATATGTGAATAAAAAACACTGCTTAAAAACATTTGTCGGGTAATACGCCCAATTGACATTTAGAAGGTCATTAGTCGGCACCCCGAAAGATCCCTAACTATATTACATATTGCCAAAGATATAGCTTAACTAAAGGGACCAGTTCATACATGTGATTGATAGCGAAGTTTAATAAAGGAACTGTATTTCAAAACATTTACCAGATTTCCCCTGTTTGTTATAAGTATTGTTATTATTATTACCAAGAAACAAAACTATCCGCAATGTTATCCCTTTAATAACATTTTATAAGGGCACACAAATACAGTTTTACTACAAGATGTGTTCATACAAGTACTAAATAAGATTATGTGTATTGATACATATAAAACTAAAACATTGTCTCCATACCTGTTTTATTCAGTTTCCAAAATGAAAGTTACTGATACTCAAAGGTGTTGTGAAGATTCAGTTGCACTGCTTAACATTGACGTCCTCAGCCAAGTGCCCATCTGTCACTGGTTGTTTCGACCCTTAACTCGGTACACCTTCTAGATGGCGGGGCAGGTAGTGGTGATCAGTCACTACCTCGTCTATGTTGGCTTCCAAGTCGGTTCACTGCGTCGTAGCCAGAGCCAACTGGACACCTTCTCTGCAGCTCTCCCAAGAGCGTGGACGGTGGTCTTTCTGACTCGTCCCTTGATGCCCATAGCTCCCAGCATTTTCCACACGGCTGTGATGAAAATCCTCTACATCCAACTTCCACTGGGAAGATCCATGTCTTTCAACTACTCTCTCTACATGTGTCTGCCAAGTATTGGTATTTCCCCTTCTTCAGCTCGTATGCCTCCTCCCTCACATCTCTTTTCCCAGGGTACTGTTAGCTCCACCAATACAACCAGCTTTGGAGACCTGGGCCTGGGGTCTTATCAACTTTTTTACCTCGCTTATCCAGGTGAACTACTCCACTTAGTACTTGAAAAAGCAACAATGGATGCTCAGTGCTCTCTGCCTAGAGCAGTTATCCGACATTTGCTGACATATCCTTAATTACGTCATCTCCCTTGAGTCTTAAACGTATGCTGGACATAGTGTACCACTAGTGCACCGAATGGAAGATAACTATAAATGTCATAAAATCTCTTGTGTTAGTATTTACAAAGAAGGGAAATGTATCGCCCGCTGGCATGCTATACGGAGGTTAGTTCCTTGAACAGGCAAACAGCGCAAACCATCATGGGAATAAGACAAGACTCAAAGTTAAGGTGCAAAATTCGCATTGAGGAACGCTGCCAAAAAGCAAAAAAGCGTTTTTCTCTATGCCCGCACAAGGTTTACATCTTTACGTTCTCAACCCTTGAGTTTCTATAAACCTTGACAAGAAAATAATCACGCTAATAGTCTTATATGGCAATGAACAATATCACCAAATACGACATTATAACTATCAAAAAACTGCAACATTTTATTTTTAAAAAGATACAAGGTTTCCATATCAGAACAAGATCGGATATGTGCGAGTCAATGCTGGGTGTATGCAACTTATTATCTAACGTCATTATTAGAAAGCTGCTATTCCTGCATAAGCTTTTATAACTAGATAGTAAAAGTACTAACATAAATATATTTATTAAATGCGATTTAGATTTTGTAACACACTTGTTAATCCAAGGTCGATTCATAGCAGCTAAGAATGGAAAAAAACGAGTAAACAACTTGTCATCGCAAGAGAAAAAGAACTGTGGTCAAATAGAACGTTGTCGGATGAGGACTTCCATTATTTCCGAGTACTACACCCCACATTATCGCCCGCTATTATATACAAGGTATTCGAAAAAATATGCTGAAAATGAAATATAACTATTTGCATCTAAACTATGGACTCGTTCGTTTAAAACAGACACTATCATCGAATATTATGCCTGCTCGAAAATGTGTTTACAAGGCGAGGAAGTTAATCTCGTCAACGAATGCACGAGAACAGAAAGATTTAAGATGGAAATTTCTTTGTGAAGTCACTGAGCTGGACATCAATATAAACGAAAACTTATTGCACGCTAACGCCGAAACATTCTACCTAACTGTACTTGTTGCTCCAAAGAGCTATTTGAAAGACATGCAGTCAGCCTTCCTGAACATATCATTACGGTTTACAATGAAATGTTTGAGCTACAAAGACGTATTATCACATAAAGAACATTATGTTACAATCCGCAAGTTTAAAATTATTAATATCATTAAATTACGTTTTTGAATTGTATGTGTAAATATTAGTGAAAATGGAACACATATACATGCTGTAAATAACAACAGGGTATGTGCTGATTGTATATAACAGTGTATGTATGTTGTGTTTTGTAGTTTTGTTGTACTCCTACTGTGTTTCATAATCATCAACATTTGGTGGAAATAAATATTATTGAATTGAATTAAATTGAATTGCTGAGGAGGTCCAATGTGTTCAACAGACCTGTAGAGAAATAACAAGTTGCTGTGTTTATTTTGATAAGTGGTCAGCCAAGTGGGGAGGTTGTTTTATGACATACGAACTGTTAACTTATATTAGCTATGCTGATAAGATCTTACCCTAGATTAGACTTTAATTTCACTATATTGTTTTTACACTCCGTTTAGAACTATTTCTTTTCAATTAAATCATAAAAACCAGTGGAAATGTTACTCATAATCTATTGAAGTTTAAGCTGGTATAATTGTTGTTGCTATATTTAAATTGTCATTATATAAGTATATAGATGTTAGTGGGCAACCTCCTTATTAGTATATAGAAGTATATTGGCAACATACATTCGTATATTCGTACATTTTACCTAGATTTGCATAGCGCCATTCCAAAACAAAAGCACACTTTGCTGTATGCAACGCCAAAAATCTACAGCTTTTGCTAAAATTACATTTCAAATAAAGCGGAAGCCTTTGGCCAATACTATTTCCACTAATACCTATCGAAAGATGGCGTCCATTTAATATGCGATCGCAATGAGTTATTCAACCAGAATTTGGCAACTAGTATCAGGAACACCCTTTGATTAAACACACATTGCCTGAACTGTAATAGTCATATACGCACTGCTGCTTATTGAACAGTACTGATCATAAGTTACCATTTCGTATCATGAAGGCGGGCTCCCCTTGTGCAGCCGCCCCATTTTTTTTCTTTTGGGAGTTCAGCTCAGATTATCTTTGCTTCACATTTGCGCTCGGTAGCACTTTTTCCAAATTTTAAGCAAATTTATAATTGACAATATTAAGTGGGTCCGACATTGCTTTACCTAGACGGAATCCGCTTACATTTGCTGAATAATAAAAACTTGTATTGAATATAAGATACTGATTTGCATACTTGCTGAGCTGAACTAAACTTTATTGTTTAATTGTTGCATTAAGTGACTCCAGTACTATAATCGGTTGCTTATATGTACCCCCGAGGCTTTGGGGTAGGTCGCCATGGAAGACGCCAAAGTTTGGCTGGTGACCAGTTGGCCTTTAATCAGGTCAACATTTTGGGACCAATTTTTGTGAAACCCAACATCAAGTAAGGTCTAAGAAAGTCAATGTGTATACGGAAACAGAAGTTAAAGAAACGTTGCCTTATACGGGTTTATGTATAGAATGGTGTAAAGATTAAATTGTTTTCGTCAACTTTGTTGATAAAACATATTTAATACAATAAGCGTGCAGAATGCCATTTCTGTTAAAGTACAATTACTTGTTTTTTACTGGAAATAATAAAGAACGTATTATGTTGATGTTTTCGACAACAGTGCCCTTAACCTATCTGTTCTAGGAGTATAAGAAGTAGTCTCATTTAGATATAGGTATACAGAAATATATAGAAAGCCTAATGTACTTTTGGAAATAAACTAAACATAATATAGTGGTAGTGTTGTTACCGACGTCTTCGTTGCCCGACGACATATTATATATTTGAGTAACATTTAACAAACCATTCAACATAATTATTAAATCGAAACTTATTTCAAGCAATGTTTATCTTATAAATAAAATATTTTACCTATTTGCATGGCAATGTTGATACAAACTATTAACATACAATCAACAATTAGGCCGCTAGCGGAAAACTTGCGGGTCGCAGCCGGCGCACCAATCCTTCTATATTCCTTTAAAAACACTGGCACCGGATTTTCAAACTCATATCTTTATTGATTTTTTATACTTTGTTGGCTAAAAAATGTTGAAATTTTTTTTTCCATAGATATGCACTTTGTTCTCTCTCTTTCTCTCTCTCTCTCTCTCTCTCTCTCTCACTGTCTCTCTCTCTCTCACTGTCTCTCTCTCTTTCCCTCTCTCTCTCTCTCTCGCTATATATATATCTATATATATATATATATTATTTCTATATACTGAGAATACCAAAACAAATATTAGATTTATTTTAAAACCGGTGCCAGGGAAATAAACCTTTAATATTATTATGGTAGATAAGAAGGCACAAATGCACCATTTTATTTTAACGTTAGACAAAAAGTTCTTGGGGAGAACTCTCAACCCTTATTCTAATTTGTGCAAAGCAAACTCCTGGATACGCCTCTGATGTGTATTGACTGACCGTTCTCAGGATCTTTTTTCTTAAAGACAAAAACTTAAACAAATACGTATATTAAACAAATATTCAACCTTACGAACTCGGAATAATTTAGCGAAACCTATCAAAGGAACGGTCTTGAACCAGAACGTCAAAGAGTCATGGGCGTTTCTTCTGTTACAATGTAATTGAATAGAAAACACTGCGTCAAATTTCAAGAATGTTTCATACAATATAGTTTGGACTCATGAATAATTTAAAACAATGTTTTATTGAATATATAAAAAACGAATTTTGTTTTTCTTTTATTAAATACGACACATATTAATATAAAAACTATAGAGTATCATTATTTGCTGTAGAACTACATGACTACATTGTATTAATAATATCATTCATCGTGGTACCGTGCTGTGCATTACAACAATGTGGAATTTAATTAGCTGTTATGTACTGGGGCTGTATTTCATGCATTTGCACTTATCTAAAGGTAAGATAATGCATTTTATATTGTTTACTTTTAAATAGAAAGAAAATGAATTTCGATCTGACGTAACTAAATGACACTTCAAACGTGCCTATTATGTTTAGATGATCCTAAATGTAAAATGAAATTTAAAGAAAAAACAAATATTGAACCATGGTGGCTTGATGATAGAAGACTGACATAAAAGGGCATTTTATGTTATGTTATGTATGCATGTATGTATTTCTTTAGACCTTGCGGTCAAGGATAAACCGTGAAAGTGCAAGCACTTATTTCCAACGGGGTCCTTTGTTGTTGATGAAGGGACAGCACGCTGAAGGGACAGCACATGGTAGAGACAGTGGTGGGATACAAGGAAGTCCGGGTGCGATACCCTAGCTTTTTTTCGAAAAGACTCCTTGGTTCTTTTACGTGCTCGGTGTAAAGCATCAATACACGGTGTACAATTTTCATGGGTTGAACCAGTACTGAGTACACCACTTTTCCAAGCACTACCCTTCAAATGCCAAAATGTTTATGGGAATGTGTTACTAGTATATGTAATAGTTATATGACATGAAGTAATATCTAAATTATTAAGAATGGGGGAGGTGAGAGTAGCGAACGATACATTTCTTAATAACTAATGTATTACTTCAGCTCATCTTACTGACTTAAAATACAATTTTATTGGCTGACACATTGTAAACGCAAAATTTGACACAAGGAGTGTGTATTGGATGAGTGACAGTAGGCGGCCCTTGAAACACGCACGAAAGTTGAAATTCTTAATCATTAAGTCTATAACCTAATGAATGCCTATTTGCAGTTTCATTGGCTGAGAATGATGATAATTTATGTGTAAGGGTATGTACAAAAGTACCTCCTAGCTACTGTGTATTTAAAGGCGCATTGTATATTTCTTGATGCCAATTTTTATTTTTAATGCATTATCATGTTTAGCTCATTTGAATGTAATGAAACATAATAAAAAAACGTTTGAATAAGGTATACAGATAAGAAATATTAACAGCTGTTTTATTTTTATTAATAGCTACATGGTCACAAATTACCAAGTAAAAAGCGCCAAAATATTGCTTATATTGTTTTATCTGTGCCTTTAATCTGTACCCAAATGAAAAATGAAAATGGACTAAAAAAACAAAAATACATACGACACAACAACATATTTTTACATCAACCTTTATTACGCGCCTTTAAATGGAAGAAAGGATTATGTAAATGTAGCAAAGTAGAGAGGATGCGACACTATATTTTGTTTTCTACGTCATCTAGGTACGTGTTGATTGTTAAGATTTGTGATCTATCTCTATAATGTACAATGAATTCCTATTTTCACGCTTAAAATATGAAAACAAACGTTTTGTATTAATTATCGTTAGTAGTTTTATGAGTTTAGATAGCAACTTACATTTTTAGTTAATGACATTGCATAACCATAGCCAATGAGGTTGTGGCTTAAGTCGGATATATTACCTGAAGTAATATCTTAATGATTAAGATGCACTCGTTCACTACTTAGGCTTACCCTGCCCATTCTTAAGATATGATTTCATGTCACCTAACTATTACATAACACAAGCGTACGTAGCGGTCAACTTTAGACCGCATGCAAAAGCAATAACTGACTTATTTCGGCCATACCAAAACGTCAATGTGCATTTGATAAGAAATATTTTTTTCAAATTTTAAACGCAATACAACGATTTCATTGGCGTTCAAAAAAGGGCAAATTGTAAGTTAATACTTGTGGCGGATCTTAGGTTCAGACACTTGACTGTCAATTTTACGGTCGCAAGTTCTTAACCTAATTTTTCAAAAATCCAGGCCCCAATATCACGAAAATACTTAAGTCAAATCTCAAACTCAATCTCAACTCGTTTTACCATATAACATCAAAATTTATTGAAAAAAATATATGTTTTTACACATTTTTAAACCGCATTCTATCATTGAATATGTTGATTGAAACCTTTGGTCTAGATTCCAATGGAAAAATATTTTATAGCCAAAAATGTACTTGAGTACAATTCATTGCCTTTTAACAATTACTCGACTATATTTTTGCTCTAGAATAAGATTTCTTTGAAATATTGTCAAAATCTCTCAATAACACATTCTATGAGAAAATATGTTTTCAGAAAGTATAAAAACATTCTAGATTTTGAAAGATACTATGCTTTTATGTGGAAAAATGAGTTGAGATTGAGATTTGACTTAAGTATTTTCGTGATATTGGTCACAGTTCTCTTCCGGAAGGTGCATACACGGGGATTCTCGTGATATACATACTGACGCTCTTTATCAACGTGAAAAAATAGCATACTCAAATATGCATGGCATAATCACCAACATAACTTCGCCTCTGACGCTTTATTAGTGATAAAACATACCTGGATATCATATTCTTCCATTCCGGTCATATGCCCAGTATTGGAAGACCCTACGAGTAAATTATACATGGAAGATTATTCTCGATCGACAATGCGAAAACTGACGCGACAATCGCAACTATTTTACACTGTGACATTCAATTTCATTAAGGTCTTTTCTAATTAGCTAAATTAAATTTAATAAAACTTGAATAAAACCTACCAGAATTTATAAAATACAATGTTCTTTGGAACTCGCGTTTTGAAATGTGTTTTTAACATCAATTTCTTAAATATGAAAGTATGCAAGCAAAAAATAAATCATGTGTGTCCGTTTAGGGTAGTACAATCCGGCAAGCCTCATAACCGGTTTGTTACTGTATATAGTATATATATAAGTATGTTGGCAACATCCTATCTGGTACCATAACTGTGTATTCGTACATTTTACCAATATTTACATAGCGCCATTCCAAAAAAATCATCACCGTTGGGTCGAATTTTCAAATCCGCACCGGAAACACATAAAAGATACCCAGAATCCTCAACAAGTTGTCCACACGCACGAGTACACGTGCCAGTGTACAGCCTCATTATTCCAATTGCAGGACAAAGCTGTACAGAAACTGCACAGTGGGTGGACTCCATTACTGGATTTTCCAGTGAAGACCGACAGGCCCCAAAGTATGTAGTTTATGTACTACTTGAAACTATATTATTTGTGCCAATATTTTTTTAAGATAATCTAACACATACATACGGCTGCATTTGTTGAAAAACAATTCCGAGATGATTCTTCATGGCTTACATTAGGACGCTTGCATTAACCTAATGACTTCGAGAAAGTTTACAAGGCTATATACGGATAAAGAAAATATGGCATTCTAAAAATATTTGTTTTTTATTGGGCAAGAGCTTTATTAAACTGATATTTATTACTTTGATTTGTTGTTTTTATGCTGATACTGCTGATGATTAAGATAATGGTCATATATTTTTACACAAAAACGATAATATTTTAATGCAAACAGACCACACTTCAGATTGAAAAAAAGCCATTTGTAGCATTTCATGTATATGACAAAACATTGCGATAAAATTCTATTCAAAACCAAATGATTAAACAATAAAAAGGGAACGTCGCGTTTCTCCTAAGAAAAGATCACTCACTTTAAAGGTAGGCACTGTTATTTTCCAAGGAATCCATGTTGCACTGGGCCGGAACAGCCAAGTTCGTGTTCAGCAAAACTATTTCATAAAGATAATTATCAAATGTTTCTCTCTCAGTGCAGGTTTTGGGCTAATTTTAAAGTATAACATCTATAGATTATCTTCATCACTCAGACATAAATAAAACATCAATCTGAAGTAGCATTATCAATCTTAAATATAGAATGGGCATCCTGGACCACATCCTGTCCTTAATATTTAGTTATAAAGTTCTTTTAATATCTTATTTTATTTCGCATTACTTACTAAAATATGATATTTTTCATTTCATTTACCTTAAATATTATTTCCTTTAAAAGCACCAAAACTCTTTAAAAAGAGAGTGTTTACAATGTATACCAAATCAAAAAAATAGTAACCTGGTGCGTGGTTAAACTCATATCAGCAATATACATTGTGTGTATACCACGTGATAAATTACGTCATAAATGCTACGTCGGAAGGCAATATTTTGCTTCAAATGGAGACTTTAAACAAAGACAACTTCACTATTTCTTCACCATTTTAAATGAAACATAGCGCAGTCTACGCCGCTTTTGGAGCTCCGCCTTCGGTTTTTTATCCGATTTTGATTGAGAGTTTAGTTTCTTAAAACACTTCGACAAACTTTTTCACAATACGGCCGTCTGACGGAGCACTGTCAAAACATTAGTTTGGAAACAGGTTTGTCGAAGTGTTTGATGAAACTAATCACCATATCAAACTTCGGTAATAAAACGAAGACGGGTCACTTTAAGCGGCATAGACGGCCCTTTGTTTGATTTAAAATGGTGTAGTAAAAGAAAAGTTATCCATGATTTCAGTCTTTATTTTAAGCAAAATCTTGCCTCCGACTTAGCATATGTGACGCAATTTATCACGTTGAATACACACACTGAATGAATACACACACTGAATGTTTACTCTGCAAGAAAAAGGACGATCGGCCGTTATATAAATGTATAAGCAAGTCAAATCAAAAGTTTGCAAAGCCATGAAGTGATCGTAGAAGAACCGCGCGAGTATAAGACAGACCAGGTCTCACAGGCCATTTAATAGGCACCGCACAGTGGTAGTTTAAAAGGAGGCATTTATGGTATACAGAGATTATAGAAAACTTCCACCATGTATTCATTATCATATAAAACAATTTGCACTTGTTCATGAGAATGATACTATTGATGATAATGATAATGCTTTAACATTCTCTCCTTGCCAATAATAATATCATTTTTTTCTAGATGGGGCTCTGTTCAGGTTATTGGTCCTCCTGATGTTTATCCGAATCACGGGGATTCCGAATATACCTGGGCTCCGCATGAGGACAACATTGACGATGATGAATATATCCAGGTATATATATATATTAAGGTATACTTACGATGTTATGCGAGAATCTGGTATTGGGCCACATTGGTAAATATATAGTATAATTTAACCATATGTCTGCTCAACATTTAAGTTAGTAGGGGATGAAGGTTGCTGTATGGACCATCCGTATGCGACATGGTATATTATCGATCACTATAATTGGTTTTGGTTCAATTGTCACATGTTTAAAGATTGTTAACTAGAGTTATGCCTATACTCATATGATATATAATGATTTTATGAAATAGTGGTTAACTCTCAGTTTAACGTGACCTTAACTCCTATTGAAAAAAGTTATCTAAACGCGTGCTGGCGTATGGTCACTTGCAAGTTTGTTTATAGTAACCCACTTAAGCAGCGATATTAAAGATGATATGAATCGCTCTGGAAAATGCCTGTTTCCTAGCAGAAACCGGGGTACACTTAAGTTTTTCTATGCGAACGGTCCACTGGTTGCACAAGGATCGACGACATCATGGGCGATCGGGCTGGGACCGATTTAACAAAACATTCAAATGAAGACAAGGACATACTTGGCTGATTTAAATACTATACTTATGGTATTTATGAACCATTCAAGCATTAATCTATGAGCACGCCTTCGCTGAAGGTAATGTTTGCTGAACCAGTGTTGGTCACCGGTGTCGACGTTTATGAAACATGGCATTCCGGCTTCACAACAAGGATCCTTGCGTTTGATGGACAGAATTGGGTCATCTTATGGTCAACATCGACACCATATAATGCAGAAGAAGCTCGCCTTCATAGTCCAACTCTGGAGGTAAGTTTGGTATTTTCGGTTTGATTGCTAATACAAGACAACTCGGTTGGCTCGAACTACCTAGGAACAGCGAATATACCTCGAGTCTCGGAAAACTCGAGCAAAGCGGAAATACTTACATATAATATATATATTTATATCGACCATTTACATCCAGTTCGAGCTAGAGAGGAATTCGAGCCAAGCGAGTTTGAGCCAACGGTGTTCGACTGTATCAGAATTCACTTTATGGAAAAACAATCGAAGATAAACAGTACAAATGCAGCAAGCATTTTAAAGAGGCCCTCCTTGATTTGTATAGGCTTGGTTAGCATGTACAGAAATGTTTATCGGTGAAACAATCTGGAAGGCAACATATTTCTATTTTCAAAACTGTTTTATAAATATTTTAACTGCATCGAACAAATTAATTCCTAGGGTAAAAACAGTCTAAACGATGACTAAAAATATTGAACTAGCAATTGATATAACATTTCGGATAACTGTGAAGCAATAATTACTTTACATGTGTTTATTATGAAAACATAGTGCCGTACGGACATTTTTGAGTAAAATGAGTTTTTGGAAGAAAGTTTTGTTTTGAACATTTTAAAACAAACTAAAACATACACATGCATACCTCAAGCGTGATTTCTTATGTTGTTTTTGTATTCTTTTTGAATAAAAAATATATTCCATAATAACGGATATTTCAATCTGTTGGTGAATATATAAAAATCTTGATTTTTTTGTAATCCACCCCTCCCGTTTTTTAATTCTATTTTCATGAACATCAGAGGTTCAACACCTCTTCCAAAATCTGAAAAGCAAATAAAAATCAGAACTAAAAAAGAACAATAAGTATATGGTCATGTTCCAGGTAAGTGGTTTCCTGACCAGGGAGATCAGAGTACACGGCAATTGCACACCAAGTGGCTCGTGGATAGAAATTGACGCCATTCAGCTTCGCGGTTACCCTGCATCTTGTGGTATGCTTCATTGCTTATTTTGGGAATCTTTAAGACATTTGTTAATTGCTTTCAATTGGTTAAAATGTATTTGTCGGATACCATATAATTTTCTAGTCATTCCATTTGATTTTACTGGTGTATAAATTTATCAATGAGTGGACAATGACGAAATGCATCAGCCTTGGGACTTCGATGAAGTCTTTATAAACAATCGTTGCGCTTAATTCACTATAATAGCGACATACATTTTCTTCCTAATACGTAATATAAATATAAAATACGACGAAATCCGCTCCCAAACGTCTAAGACTCATCGAAACTATATGTTTCTTGTCTTTATAAGGTTGTTTGAAAAGTAAAGGTATAAACAAAATACTTACATAAACATATTTTGTTTAAGTACAATTATACTATGATAACATGTTTTCTGTTTTGTTCAGGCGTTATTTTTATGGTCACTGTGTTGGTTTGTGAGTGTTATCGTACTCCACATTGTTGTTACGGGACTGACATTTAAACTACACTATGTTGTAGTTAGAGTGACATTGGTATTCCACTTTGTTGTGTCGAGATTGACATATGTGTTCAGCTGTGTTGTGGTAAGAGTGACATTCGCACTCCACTATACTATAAGAGTGGTCTTTGTCTTCTTAGATGATGTGATAAGAAAGACATTCGTACTGTGCTATATTGTTGTGAGAGTGACATTCGTCCAACATTGAGAGGCTATGAGAGTGACATTCGTACTGTACTATATTGTTGTGAGAGTAACATTCGTCGCGCATTGAGATGTGATGAGAGTGACATTCGTACTGTACTATGTTGTTGTGAGAGTAACATTCGTCCAACATTGAGAGGTTATGAGAGTGACATTCGTACTGTACTATGTTGTTGTGAGAGTAACATTCGTCCAACATGGAGATGTGATGAGAGTGACATTCGTACTGTACTATGTTGTGGTGAGAGAAACATTCGTCCAACATGGAGATGTGATGAGAGTGACATTCGTACTGTACTATGGTGTTGTGAGAGTAACATTCGTCCAACATTGAGATGTGATGAGAGTGGCATTCGTACTGTACTATGTTGTGGTGAGAGTAACATTCGTCCAACATTGAGATGTGACGAGAGTGACATTCGTACTGTACTATGTTGTGGTGAGAGTAACATTCGTCCAACATGGAGATGTGATGAGAGTGGCATTCGTACTGTACTATGTTGTTGTGAGAGTAACATTCGTCCAACATTGAGAGGGTATGAGAGTGGCATTCGTACTGTACTATGTTGTGGTGAGAGTAACATTCGTCCAACATGGAAATGTGATGAGAGTGACATTCGTACTGTACTATGCTGTGGTGAGAGAAAAATTCGTCCAACATTGAGATGTGATGAGAGTGACATTCGTACTGTACTATGTTGTGGTGAGAGTAACATTCCTCGCACATTAAGATGTGATGAGTGTGACATTCGTCAGCATTGAGATGTAATGAGAGTGACATTCGTACACCAATTTGTGGCGAGAGAGACACTCGTCATCCTTTATGTTGTAATTAGAGTGACATTCGTACTCCATCATGGGGAGATAGTGTTATACTTGTTCCACTATGTTTTGTGTGGTTAGACTGACATTCTTTCTCATATATATGCTAAGGTTAGACTGGCATTCTTACTTTACTTTGTTGTGGTAAGACTGACATTTGTATTCATATATATTGTGATAAAACTAACTATCTTACTCCACTGTGTTGTGATGATAAGGACTTTCGTATGTCATTTAAGGAATGAATTGCGGGATTAATGCCATTATCGGGATATGAACGCAAATGGGCTGTTCAAATTGTGTAGAGTCCGTATGACTACACGCGTACTTTGACCAGCCCAATTGCGTTCATATCCCCGATTATGACATCGATCCCACAATTCATTACTTATATTTATACCAATAGTTCAGTATTTCATTCAAGAATTGTTAAAAAATACTTCATTTCATTTAAGAAAACCTAACAGTAATCCGTTCTTACCCATTCTGTTAATAGAACGACCCAACTGTAACCGGAAACATTTTATCAAATGACGCCACAATAACGCTGGAAAAGATCAACCACTTTAAATCACTTTTAAACGTAAAATTGAAATTCTTATGGCAACAATGTATATAACATTTTATAAATTATCACTTTCTAAAATGTTGATTTATACTTAACGCGACCTGCTGACACAATACAAACAATAACAAGATCAACAATGTTCATGTATCGTTATGCGATGAATTACGATCCGAACATATCCGAAGATGTTACGTTCATCGCATGATAACTGCAATTGCCGAAAGGCAGTTCATGTAAGGAATGGTGTAAAAATAAAATGAGGTGTAAATATTTAGTGGTGAGAGTGACGTTCGAAATCAATTACCTTGTATGTGGTAAACGTTACAATAATACTCCACTATGTTGCGACGAGAGTTACATTTTTACTTCATTATGATTATGTAAGAATGGCATTTGACTCAACTATTTTGTGATGAAAGTGGCAAACTTAAAACATTTAAAATATAAATGGAAAGGTATTCAAATGAGATTTTTCCCCTTTTGTTCCACATCGGTTAATTAAACGCCATCCTGACAAAGCATGAGAAAAATGGGTGTGTTGCAGTACTAGTTTTTCATATGCTTATACAGATTTATCTTGTATGCTGTCTATGTTGTATTGTTCTATCCACTTTTTGGTTGAATGGAAGGCTTTTCTGGGGGGGGTGGGCAATAACCTGTATAAAATAACCATACTCTTTAGAGGATACCACCTTGAAAAACACGTTGCTCCCTTGGCAACCTTGATTGTCCTTGGCCTTAAGTTTCTCGTCAAATGTGTACATTAAGCTTGAATAAAGGTTGTTTCATTTACCATGGTATACCGGATAGATCAAACAGTTTGTTAATTTTAGCATCTATTACCACATTATCAGAACAAAGTATTAAATTTGGGTAATATTTTGAAGCATAATCTTTCCGTCCTGTTGTTATATTTGTAGGCATTTAAGAGAAGGCAAACAGTTTGTGTTTATAGCTGCTTTTCACAATGAATATATCCATTAGCATACAATTAACAATTATAAAGATACAAAAGCGCAATGTTGATTAATATATGGTATACATACTTTCAGGCTGCGTAGAGATTTCGCAATGGGCGCAGACATTGACAAGCGTTTCTTCTGAAGAACCTGACAATTTGTAAATGCATTCTATTTTACTTATCTTAGTCACAGAAGTACATACTTGATTAGATTCAAAACTGTTGCAATTATTATGTGTTTAATTTGTTGTCATCCTTTTCCATTGTAAGAAAAGATATTACATAAAACCGATCTTTAATTTTTATGAATATATAAAAAGCAACTATTTTGATATTACAATTTGGATGTTAGACCTAAAATACGTGAACGTATCTTTTTCAAACATTACACGCATGCTTGTATTTAGCTGCACGAATACAATTTCGGATTGAAAATAACGCATTCAAATTTAATAAAAAAAAACCCGATTGTTTTATCATTTCTCGTACAGAGAAGTAAACTGATTAATAAAGAAACCGTCCAACAGGCAAAAAGATGTTGTAATGCTACTAAATTCCTTTGCTTCATCAGGTGGATGGCGTACCAAGTGCTTGGAGTGAGTGACGCCTATCCATCCTCGTCAGATAGCATGGGAAAGGCGTGGAAACAGGCCAGTTCAAACCTTGACAATGATGAATATATACAGGTACAAAATACTAGTTGGCTTTTGTGCGTGTGCGCGTGAGCGGTCGCGTTTGTGTGTGTGTGTGTGTGTGTGTGTGTGTGCGTGTGCGCGTGTGCGTGACTAAATATCTCATCCAACCGTTATACAGGTAAACATAAGAGTTAAGGTCGTGAGATGTGGGAATAAAACTGCTAAAATCTGATTACATTTTGGTTATTTTTAACCACTGATCAATATTAGAAGAAATGCATTTTACAATCATTTTCACTGATTGGACGATAGCCTTATCATTTATGCAATGCAGTGTGCGTGTGCTGAATGTAAATGGCTCATAATAAATTGTATTGTACATTTAATGTCAATATCGTAAATATCATGAATGTTTTGTAAATTTGGACTAAGATCTGGTCTTGTCCGTATAGTATGAATATGAATTATCTCTAATTCTAGATCAGGTACAACAACCACGTTTACGTTACTGGCGTTGACGTTTACGAGACGTACCGTCCTGGTTCCGTTAAGAATATCGACGCTTTTAACGGCTCGTCGTGGGTGACGCTGTGGAGCATCCCTACACCTAATCCTACCGGAGGGTCTCCTCGGATATTCAGCCCGGCTCTCAATGTAAATACTCTGTTCACGCAATAAGACTTGAAACATCAAGGGGCCAGGGGGATAAATCGATTTTTATTAGTTCACAAGAGACTAACAGTTTAATGCGAGGTTTACTGTGGAATAGGAATCTGCTTCTTATTAAATGAGTCGTAATTTTGCTTTCCGCTAGGATCAATTTAAATCAGTTACTCAAAATGGCCGTCAATTTTGGTTTCTTCCCATGCATCAGACTCAAACATTATTGGTTTTCGTTCCGATCGAGCTTAAATAAGTTAATATAAACATTAACACAGACCGTTTTCATTTCAAAATTAAAAGTTGGTCATAAGACGGGATTGCACCAAACCATATTCCAAGCCAAGATTATGCATTTTGTATTTTCAACCCATGCGTGAAAATACTACCCACAATTGAGTTTAGCTGGCCCTAAGTTTAGGTTAGCATTTCAACGAGGTTAACTTGTAGGAAACCTAGTTGGCATATAGGTTAACAGTAAACGTAAGGCTATATTTTGACGTCAGGACCGAACAAATCAATCAGCGTAACTCATGATGCATAAATAACACAAAATGATAAGACAATTGAGACAAGTCTTGAGTTAGAGGTCGTGTGTTGGAGACTCACCAGAGAACCATTCTCATAGCCTCTGAAATAAGATACTAGGGTTGGTATTCAATATTCAACTTTAGTCAATCTTATGGTCATTCATCTTTAACTTCATTCACTTTGTTCGTCAATTCTTAATAACAAGTTATCCGATTAGCTACATCGTTCTTAGATCAAATTTGGAACAATATTAAATACCAGCCCTAAATTGGTTTCTACACGGAAAACAAACTCAAATGTGCGTATAACAGCTAAGCAAATTATAAATTAAATTAGGCTTAGCAACAGAATAAACAAGACAAGAATAAAAAATATCTTCATAAAATGTTTGGCTACTTGGCTTGTCGCTGTATTGTTTAATTATACTTTTATAAAACGTTTCGTGGGATTACAAAACAAAGATCAATACTAGCTTCTTAACATTAATTGTTCTTGAGCAAATATGTTTCGGTCAAATCAATCATTGCTTAGAATAGGTAAACATGCCATGACCGTCTTATACTTTTGCATGGGGTATATAACATTGTTTGCATACTATTTCGTGGAATGTATTCCTGAATAGCGCCTTACATTCACTTATTGTTGGTACCCATTCAAATGTTTATTGAGGCACGCTAAAGACGTACTATGCCTTCAAACTAGACAAACATTCCGGTACAATTAAAGCTGCACTCTCACAGATAAAACGTTTTGAATTTTTCTTCTTGGATCGAGCCAATTTTTGCGAAAATGCTTGTAAACTAGAGATATAAGACTGCTGACAATAAATCGGATCGAAAGTTTTATTATTTATATTAAAAATATGGTGTTTTATGCATTTTACTGTAAGAGAGAGTAACGCTTTTAACAATAAATCATACATTTCCGAACGTAAATATGAAAAGATATCCTCATCTTATTTAATACTTACCGTCCAGCACGATAACGCAAACCCTAACATAATTAAATCAAGAAATCCATTCTAATTTAATGACATTTGTTTTTGTAATCTTGTGACGTTGTGTTAATCTTGTCTGTTTCAGCCTTGATAATTGTTCCAGAAATCAAGGTTAAAGTGTAAACTGGTATGCTTGTCCCTGTAGTTTTCATTGTATAATAATGTTTCCGCTTCAGACTCCATATGTGTACACGAATGAGCTACGCGTGCATGTTGACTGCCAAGCCGGCGGTGTGACGGACTCGGTGCAACTAGATGCTGTCCAACTGCGAGGATACACATGTGGTAAGAGCATTTAAACTGTTCAAGAGTAGTCTGTACAACATCCACATTTTGCGTATTCGTCCACAGAGTGGCGTTGGAATACATAACGTGTCCTACTTCGTCTACAGTATAATATTCAAAGTAAATATTAGAGTTCATCGCGTTCAATACCTTGTCTACAGTATAATATTCAAAGCTAATATTAGAGTTTAGATCGTTCAATACCTTATTCACAGTATAACTTTCAAAGTTGATATTAGTGTTCAGATCATTCAATACCTTTTTTCAAAGTATAACATTTAAAGTTAATATTAGAGTTCAGATCGTTCAATATTTTTTTCACAGTATAACATTCAAAGTTGATATTACAGTTCAGATCGTTCAATACCATGTCAACAGTATAGCGTTCAAAGTTAATATTAGAGTAAGAGTTACGTCTTCAGTAAAATGCGGTTGTACTTATCTTTCAGAACAAACTTGTGAGATGTCGACACAGTGGGTTCAGTCTGTTGCAGATTTCTCGTCTGAAGTTTCAAATGTGTAAGTATATTGCCTGCTATGTGTATTACACATATTAAACACTTTTATAAGGTGGTTAGTAAACATTATAAACAATCAAACTCAACTTCTATGAGGATCTTTGGTTACTGAGTGTATACCTATAGTAGTCAAATCCAAAATGTTGGGGAAGTTGGGCCTAGTCACGGTACTGATACCTATCCAGGTATACACATTTGGCGCCATTTGGCACAGGGTGAGAAACATGTGAATGCAGACCGGGGCTCGAATCCAGGACCCCTTGCTTACAGGGCGAGTGCTCTGCCGACAGAGCTGCCTTCCCCTCTTACACACCTTTTCACACCCTGTTTTATCATCGGTATCCTAATATAAGATAAATAGCATATGCAACTTCAATATTTTAATGATAAGCTTTTATAATATTAATATGCTAGGTTGAGGAACATTTGCTGATAACGAATAAATTCATGACGAGGTATTCCATATTTACTTCAGAGATTGGGCAGCTATAAAGGTGGTAGGGGCTCCGAATGTGTATCCGACCTACGGTGACTTACGCGAGGCCTGGGCACAGTCAGTCAAAGATGAGAACCAGTACATTCAGGTGAACAATCTCCGCGCAGTGGTTACTGATATTTGCCGTACAGTATTCATTGTCGTCACGCACATAACGTGATGATGATCGAAATCCCGGGACTGCGTTGAAAAGCTTATTCAGATATATTTTATCTGTTGGATATGAACTAACATATTTTTAAACTATTCAACAAGCCAAGAAGGTAAAGATATGAAATATAATCTAAATCATAAAAAAGCATTATAGCTAAGATTCAGCTATTTTTCTATCGTGATTGAAGAGATCTGTCATGCTTGCCAAGGGAGATTACTACATTGAAGATTGTCAGAAGAAGCAGCTTATTTGTGCTGTGCCTCATGGCCGAATAGGTTGGGCGTATTGAAGCTCTGACATATGTAACATATAAAAACTGAATGTAAAGAATAATGAGCGTTCGATATTTTGTTAAAAAAGGACCGTTACTAAAAATAGATGTAAACCTGAAATACTATTTTTTTGCTTAAGGTTGTGTACAGTACATCCGTACACGTGACTGGGATTGCTGTTTACGAGACGTACAATACTGGGGGAGTAGTAGAAGTCAGCGCCTTTGATGGATGCAAGTGGATAACCCTCTGGTCAAGGGAAACACCAGAGCTACATGGAGTGTCCAGAATCTTTACTCCAGCTTTGACGGTATGTACGGATACAAGCACTTTGTCAATAGTTATGTAGTATTTTTTAAACACACTACTGCTTTTATGTTGAATGAGCTTTTTCAGGTTTTAAAGCATTCGAGTAGTAGTGGAGTTAACTCCGACCCAATCCGGACATTCAAAGACCACCAGAAAGGATGTTAAAGGATCACACAAATGCAAAAAAAAACCTGAACGACTAGTCCGAGCAGTAACTAAAATCTAAGGCTTTTTGGTGTGCAACTTTTATAACTGACAACTAACGACAGGCAGATAATATAACCGGAATAATTGAAACAAAAAACATATTCTGTAGTTTTCATCACGTTTTTAAAGAGAATTCATACTCAGATGATAACGAAAAAGAATCCTAACATAACACCATTATTTTAACAAAATGTGATGTCTCTAAAACTGTAACGACATATCCGATAATTTTATTCGCAAACGATACAAACTCTCCTACTTTTACGGTAGTTTTAAACGAAAACGTTTTGTTTTAATATCGTTGACATACACCAAGAAAAGGGTTTTAGCCTTTGTGAAATCATTATGTGTTCTCTACTACCAAGACATTTGTGTTAACCTTGAAATAATAGCATCATGAAGTAAGGCTTATAAATCATGTTTTAGCTATTATGTATATGTGGCTTGATATATGTATTATCTTAAGGTTGGGAACGTATTGACCAATGAAATTCGAGTGCACATTGACTGTACGGCACAAGGCTTCGGTGACAGGGTAGAAATCGATGCAATACAACTACAAGGCTACGCATGCTCCGCAGGATATGGAAATTCGGCATTAGGTATATTTATTCATTGCAAAATTAAGCAAGAACCGAGACATGCTCTATATCCACATTAATGTTTTGTTTAATAGCTTTTAAGTTTTTTATTGAATATCGAATAACGCTTAATTCCGTTTTTCAGACTAGAATTAACCAGACGGCAATGGTATAAACCATTGATGCACAGGTTATTGTTTGGCATACAAGAAATGGTATGAAATACCACTCAAGTCGGTGGTAGAGGGCGTGGATAGTGTTACACATAACTGTCGATGAAAAGTTTAAATTAAACCGAGACTGTTGTTTGCCTATTTGGGATGGAGTGTGTCCTTGTATATGTTGTATAATGAGTTTATTTAAACTATTAAATAGAACATGTTCATTTTGCTTAACTTATTAATTTAGTATTTTATATTTTTAGATCAGGCGTGCCCTATTATCTCGCAATGGGTGGATGGCGTCGTTTCCTACTCATCTCAATTCCCCAATGGAGACGGAGGGTAATCTAGTTAAAATGACACTTTTATACAAAATCAATACATACACATGTATAACAAACATAATTTTTGAGTGGTAAAACTTTAACTACTAAATAAATAATGCATTTATGGAAAATATTAATTACTGATAACACAATTGTAACCTTGTAATTAATAGCTGTAAACGCATTTTTTTTGAATGATTGGTGAGTGCTTAAAGATTTATCCATCGTCTCATAAGGTAGAAATACCTTTATTCTGCACCTTTCTTTCAAATTAAACTCGGTATCCTTCATAAGAACCATTCTTTTCGATATGTATTCATCCTTTTTGGTAAATGAAAGCAATTGTATTAATTGTGGTAAATTTTAAGTGCATCTTTAATTATAAGTATAGGCCAGAGAAGGGCAAACGAAAACTATTTGTGGTCATTATCGACGGATACAGGTATAAGCAGTGGCGTCCAGGCGCACTGTTGGGATCTAATGTGCGGCGGACTTTGGTTCCATTAAAAAGAACTTACCGTTCCAAGACGGTCGTCCCATCGCTTATTGATAATGCTAGTTTGATGCGTGTGGTAGTGTTGTTTGTATGTTTGTGTCTCTCTTTCAGTGTTGCTGGGCCGCTACTTTGTGCCTCTAAACAGGGTTTAAATTTGAGGGTTTTTTTGCCCCTGTAGTTTACAATGTATTGTAGCTTTGTGATTGATCTTATACGGCGGGTCATGGCCCTTTATTAGTCGGCCAATTATTGTTATGGATCAATTAACGGTTTTATTGGGTGTGGGTGCGGGTCAGTTTGGTAGAACAAATCACCATAAATTACACCAGAATGCATCAATTCAGGCTATAATTTGCCAACCTTGAGGACCCCCATATCCCTCACATCATGTTCAAAGCCTTAATCTTAAGGTTCCTTGGAAAAGCTATATGCTTCAAGAGCATCTCTCTCCAATCTTGGGTCATAACCTGGACTCGTTCGTAAGATCGGATATGACTTATTTATCAAGGAAGCACCGATACAAATCAGCTTGTATAACAACAAATCCAAAATATAAACATGATATGTCATCATATATTCACGGAGTATTCACAATAAAATGTTTGTTTTCATAATAAACAATAAATATTATGGATGGCGAAGCTTTTATATCATCATCAAGGGTCACAAGTATTGACCCCACCAAGTGATATAAATACATGTGCATCCGTTTATAGATACATATGCAATTTTACCTGCAGAGACAAGCGCAGTAATCAACGAATAACGAAACCTTCTTAGAGGCACAGGGTTAGGCCTGGGAAACACTGAACAAGGATAACGCAATTCAACAAAACAACACAGACAAATCGCACCATGCATCAACATAAACACTCCATCAACATAGAAAAAAACAAAATATATAAACCAAATCGGAGCCAATATCAACATGAAGACAATGATTCATATAAAGAAATCATATAACCTGATAAACAGATTTTAACAATCTGATACAAAAACCACCATGTGTTTGTCCAATATTCATTGTTTTTTCAGATGGTTCGCAACTCAAATCATTGGTCCAAACAACGTGTATCCAAACTACGGTGACATCGCTGGAGCCTGGGCTCAGGCTAAAGTCCAGTGCCAAAACACACAGTATATTCAAGTAAGATACGTTGTGTGTGAAAGGTTTACGTATAAGTAAGAATGACGATTTAGAGGAAGAAATAAACTTTAATAGAATGACTTTATTTCGAATCTAAATAGAAAATGACCCTCATTTGAATATCCCAGAAACAAATAGAACTCTATGAACCGTAAGCATTGGTTTCTATCAATTTGATCGGTTAACATTGTTATAGTACTATAGATGTCATCTCACACCCAAGAAATTGCCAGGAAATACTCTAATGGTCTTTCAATATTGACTTCAGCAGCATAGTTTAGTAGCTGATTAAGTCTTTGGTTTTATCAAAGAGAGCAGACATTTGTAGTCATCCGCCAATAGGTTTAATTATGCAATACTTACTTTTAAACTAGCAGATCAGTTAAATGCCCAACCTTTTGTGTTATACAATTTGCTGCAATACTGGTTCCTACCCAGGACCTGGACTCAATGTCAGCTTTTAGTTTTCGTTGCATTTGAGTTTGAAGAGACTAATATAAGCATATTAATTGAAAGTAGCTGCATTATTTAAAGTTTTTTTTAATTTGCAGGTGCCCTATTGAAATCACCCTGCCCATCCGTTTGTATGTATGTCGGTCCGTCCCATTTTTTAATAGCTTATAAACCGTTCAATATATACAATTCATACTTTTCAAACTTCCTGCCAGTTACAAAACGCGTTTTTGAGTAGGATTCATGTCCCTTTATAAAAATCGAAAAAAGACGTTTTGAGTTTTTTTTATAACTTGAAACCTTTCAAGATATTAAGTTCAAACTTTCCATACTTTCCCAGGCCCCAATTTATCGAAACTTCTTAAGCTTAACAGGCTTAAGTCGCTTATTTCAATCAGCCAAAGTACATACTGAAAATGAATTTGGATAAATGAAAAATGGTTTATTCTGATAATCATACAGATTATTCCTACATAATTTCTAAAAATCTTGATGAAGTAAATATAACACATTTTATAAAACAACAAAAATAGTGAGATTAGCTTAATTGGTATAAGGGACTTGAGAATTTTCGAGAAATAGGGGCCAGAGTAATAACAAGCTTTTTGTGACAAGTCGTATGTAAATGAATTTAAGTATAATGATGTATATGACGATTGACATATATAGATTCTTGGTTAAATACTTTTGTATGTGTCACTTCCAATCGAAGTCTTATTGATCAAATATGTGTCCCTTCAAATAGAGGTGTAATTAGTTCAAATATGTGTCACTTCCAATCGATGTCTTATTGATTTATATATGTTTCACTTCCAATCGAGGTCTTAGTTCAAATATATGTCACTTCAAAATGTAGCCTTATTGGTTCAAATATGTGTCACTTCCAATTGTGTTCATATTGGTTCAAATATGTTTCACTTCCAATCGAGGTCTTATTGATTAAAATATGAGTCATTTCCAGTCGAAGTCCCATTGGTTCAAATATGTGACTATTCCAATCGAGGTTTTATTGCTTCAAGTATGTGTGACTTCCAATTGAAGTCTAATTACTATGACATTTCAGAACAACCAAATGATTTGTCATATCTTTATTATTTCAAATGAATAGTTTATTTGATTCATAAATAAATATACTGCCTAAATGAAATAACATTATGACTTTATATGCGTTTTTGTTCTGTTGGACATGTTTGCAATAGCTGAACATACATTCGTATTATTTGACTCGAAGCTTTATGACGTTACAATCACCACACCATCCTTCGGTAACATATACATAATTTATATGAACAAGTTGTCAGTGTATGGATAATGTAGATGTATGTCACATATGCAAGCAAATTATAATGATGCGCTGATGGCTGTACAATTAGTGTTGTTGTTAAATTGCAACTTGTAGCATATATATAATATCAAACACTCAGGTCACATTTGCAACAGCAGTCTACATTACTGGGGTAGATATCTACGAAACCTTTCACGCTGGTGGTGTTTATGCTATAGAGGCCATTGATGCAGTCTCAGGTGGCAGTACACATTTGTATGGCCCTACCGCTGCAACCATCAAAGAGACTGCTAGGGTGTTTCGTCCTAATTTGCAGGTAAATTACTACTTGAAAATCGAAAGAAGAAAAAATGAATTATTTAAGTAATGTACTTTTTGTTTCACCCTATTTTAAAGATATGCTTGTATTCTACTGAACAAACATATAACACTACTTAAATGTTAAGTACGTTTAGAATATAATTTAAAAGAAGACAAACCTTTATTCAAGAATGTTTTTATATTGTATATGCTAGTACTATGTATACATTGTGGGTATTTGTTATGACAGATGTGTATGGGTCCCTGAACTATGAAAGTTATATGTATACTTATTGACATTTGTCATGGCAGGTGTGTGTAAATGTCCCTGGACATTGCATGTACTATGTACGGGTTGTGGTCATTTGGCATGATAGTTGTGTGTAAGTTTCCCTTGACCTTGTATGTACTTTAATAAGCTTTGGGCAGTGGTCATAACAGGACAGGTGTGTTTAGATTTCCCTGAACATTGCATGTATTTTGTGTACGTTGTTGAAATTTATCATGACAGGTGTCTAAACCATCATACGTTATATAGATATCATTTCCTTACATTCAAATAAAGTTGATAATAAGTATAGCACAGAAAACATGTTTCAATTGATATTTATATAAACATATCATTTCAAGCTAACGTTTTTATGCAAATTTATCCAGTATGCTATAGGTGACAAGTTAAATATTTTTTATCAAATCAACCTAATAATGACATTATACATTTCAGAACACGTTTGTATACTCCAATGAAATTATTGTTAGGGTTAACTGTTCAGCTTTCGGGACTAATGAATGGGTACAGATTGATGCGATTCGATTACATGGATATTCTTGTTTAAATAGTAAGTAACCTAGTTTAACTATTATGTATCCGCTGTAAACAAGAAAGTGTGCTATGTTGAACTAGGATGTATAAGCCAATGGCCGTCTTCGCAATCATGATATAATAACTAAGTATAAGCCATTACGTATCCCAAGTTCAATTAAATATCCGCGTTCAACCAATAAGTATCTTTTGGTCAACTATTAAGTTCCCTTGTTCAAGTATTATTGTCGAGCTATTAAGCATCCCTTTTTCAACTATTTAATAACCTTGTGCAAGTATTCCTGTCCAACTAATTTTTCAACTATTAAGTGTCCCTTTTCAAGCATTAAGTGCCCTTGTTCAAGTATAATTGTCCAATCATGAAGCATCCCTTTTTCAATTATTTAGTATCCTTATTCACTATTAAGTATCCGAGTATTATATGTATTATCTATTTAGTAATCTTGTTCATAAATACATCATTAGCAGTTAGTGCTCACGCGTTGCATACATATGTTTTGATTGAAACAAAAAAATAACAGAACAATTGTGTCTGTTTTAATTGTGGGATACCACATGAGGTCTCAGTCTGCTCGTCTACAGCCATCTGGAATCATCAAACACTACCAATCCTTACAGCAATCACAACTATATCCCTAGAAGTTATATCTCTAAATAAAAAAAGCATCTATGGCTGCAAAATACCGAACCTATCAAACATTTTAAAGCGGAAAGCTCTTCAACTGATGGTGAAATTTATAACAGTATTCTGTCTTACTTTAGACCCAAAAGGAAGAAAAACAAAAATAGATTCGCGCCAATAACATGCAAGACTAAATATACATATTTTTATAGCTTTCTTTACTGCGGTAGTTGTGAAATTTTATTGAGCTGTCATCACACTACAATTCTACTGAATGAACAATACCTTTATTGAAGGAGCCATTTTCTGTATTAATTAACAAAGAAACGTTCTTAACCCATTTTGCCTACAGACCAACAAACAAAAACGAATGTTAAAGGTTATTCTCCTAAACTGGTTACCACGTGTCCCGGTTCCTCAGGGTCAAATTCTACTTAGCAATACCATTGATTTGTTACAAGTATAGAAAAATCAACAAAATTGATAGAAGGTGACTTTAATCTTCAAGTCGCCTTCCATTGTCGGTTACCAGTACAGGAAATCAATCAATGAGCACTTAAAGCTGCAAGAACTCGAGTTAGATATTACGTATATACCTACTTCGTACTTTATTGAACATTGATCAGATATTAAGCATTGCTTCTCAAGTATAAAGAATCCTTGTCCAACTACATTTAATGAACAATTAAGTATCATTTTTCAACAAGACAGCAAAATGGTTCAACTATTAAGATGACAGGCAAATATGTTTTTGTAGGTGCGCGGGAAACTAATCATTATTTAATGAACAGCACAGACAAATCGTACTCGCATCATTCTATGACGTCGCGACTAATAGTTCGCTAGCGGGTTACAGTACGGCGTAGCAGTGAACAATGTGTTTCGCTGAAGTTAACTTTAAATTGCATAGGACATAAAAGGTGTGAGGTATAATATATATTCAGTAAATTGACTTACTATTTTAATTTAAATACTTCTCTAGCTTGCATCAACCCGGATTTCCAGACATGCGTGAATTGCAAAATGGGGCCAGATTGTCCTACGAACCCCACCTTTACCGATGGTATAGGCATGCCAGAAGCCTGTCAACAGAATTGTCTGGGAGACCCAAACTGCTTGACAGGATGTTATTCAAGGAGTGGAAGTCGTTGCTATACAAAACAATGTTCCCAATTAGATTTTGATCTAGGGCATGTTTCGTACAGGAAATCATGCAATGGAGGTACCCGTTAAAATATGTCATATTGCGCTATACATTTTAGCTGTAGAAGCGCCATTAACTTCTTTGCATCGAATATTTGTTGTTGTTGTTTTTTATATTCTGCTTTACTCATGTTCATATAAACTTGATTTTTTTTTACCGCCCTGGTTTCACAAAAAAACACTTAAATCCCATTACCGACTTAGCAAAGACTTTTACCTGAATGGATAGTTAGTATTACTTTGTGATCGGATTAATTGTCAGGTAACGGTTCTCCTTATTGGATATTTGGTTTGAATCAATACTCCGTTGCTCTATAAGTTTCTGTAAGGAAAATTACATGATGTATGAAAGTTATTGTTCTGTTTTTATGTTTCGATCCGTTTGTCAGTTGTTTTCGCCTTATATTTAGTTGCGTGGAAACAATTGTATTGGATTTCAGGAGGGAATTCATTTGCATGTCCCTTTTCTAAGAAGATGGGGTATTTAGGTACATAAATGGTAAGGGCTAACTAGTCTTGAATAATAGACGTGTTATACGGGATTCTTCCAATCCCTAACGTCTAAACGGGTTTGTGCAAAAACAAGGGGGTTTTGAAAAAAAATGAAATTGTATTTAGAGAAATAGTTTATGTCTCAAATAGATAATAAAGGGTTATATTCATATTTTACCATGTACGTGCAAATATATTTTCCACAAAACAAGCATTATATTCTTTAAAACACATGATTTACCTTTACAATGAAACGAAACTTGACTGACAGAGACAACAATTATGCCAAGCGTAACAACTCGACCATCTCCGGAAAGCTTCGAGATAGACCTCGTAAATACAATCGTAACAACTCGACCAAGGCCAAAGTGTTCCGATTGTTGTAAAATTGTGAACCACAGCCTTGCAGGCGCCCTTCATGTGCATATCGTTATGTTTTGACAGTATTAAATGAAGAAATACACATCAAACTCATAATAATGTGTTGGATATTCATTTTCTTGTGTACGGAACTAATATAAAATAATATTATCTGATAATATTTCTTGTTTTTATGATATTTTATAGACGCAATATACTTTAACCCGGAATCCCGATCGGAATAACTTCCCACTTTTAGTACAAAACAATTTGTACGTGATGGATTTGCCACATCAAAAATCGTAAAAACATCCGTCAATGTACAATTATTTGCACTAGGCCAACAGTGTAGAAATTTGTCCGTTTTCATATTTCCTAAAAACTTTGTGAACTCTTCAAAATGTCTCTAAAACAGGTACTCAGGGTGCCAATTGTTACACAAATATCTCTTGTCTAGTCTTACTTTTTTTGCTGGTTTTAGCTAAGCATTAATTTATTTTACTTTATCTAAGAAATTTACCTCCATCTTTCAGACTGTCAAAACTATGCAATTGTAAAGATGTATGACAAGACCGGATATTGCTCGGGCTGTGGGAAAGTGTTATATACGCAAGCTTCAAATGAACACGCTTGTCTGGAACAGTGTCTGGAGGTTTCAGGGTGTCGTACGGTTACGTACCACTATACAGATGGAATGTGTTATTTGCATCAATGTGAGGAGTATGCTGACACGACTGGGACTGTATTGTACCGACGTCTCTGTATTGACGGTACTATATTTTCCCCCATTTTAAAGGTTAAATTATGCACATGTTTAAGTAAATTCAAATATGACATCTAAACTGGTATTGAAGCAAAGTTAGACGTATGATGGAACTACATTATTTGTTACAACTCGACCATTTTCGGTATGCTTCCATACGAACCTCGTTAATAGGTTTCAAGATATACGTATATGTGATGAGGCCACTTGCGGATTAACTTAATAGATAAGGTTGAAAACACACACAACACGTTTTCGATATGGGCGCCGCCATAATGGACTATTTTTAAAGACCCGTCTGATGTTATATATGTTGGATAAGTCTCGATACGGGAACGTTATGTATCAGCATTGATAGTTAGAAATATATAAAACATTTTAACATGTTCGTCAAGCACAACAAATATGTCCTATTTTCTTAAGATTTTTTGCCTATTTAAATGCAATTTATACTTCATAGCGCGTGCTTTAAAGATATAACTTATACGTGAGAACATTAAACAATTGACATTGATGATTTCAGACTGCACCCGTGATACAACACAGACCTGCATAAACTGTGGGATGTCAACAACATGCCAAGCTCCATATACGTAATATTTCATTAACAATATATTCATATAAATGATCTTACTAATGATATACATATCATTAACGTTGGATCCTGGATCAATAAATTAACCGTTTGATCCCATGTATCTATTACAGAGTACCGAATGCACCTAACCCAGTGTAAGGCTACCATTACATCATATATTTTTATTGGTTATGGATATAGTCAGTTTGCTTCATCGAGAAAAATGAGTGCCGTATTATCGCATAAAATATTCCACATTTAGCGATGATTAAAATTGACAAGGAAAACTATAGTTTATAATATAAGCATACCAATTACTTGTTACCTCGTATATATTTATATTGCCAATGTACATTGTGAATTACTCTTATTCAATAAGGTATCAGATATTTACCAGACGGACTATTGATTTTTGAGTATTTCATTTTAAAAATGACCACATTCCCGAAATAAATAACAGGACGAACGCCAATAACATTCACTCAGAAATGTGCCTCAATGGATCAATGGCGACGTACCCTGAAAGTCAAGCTGCTGTGTTTAATCCGGACTTGCAGACTTGTGATTTCTATGGCTGCTCTCAAGTAACGTACAACCTTGGAACAACTACATTTAGAAAAGCCTGTCACGGCGGTAGGTTATGCTGAAATAAATATATGAAAAAAAAATAAAAAAAAATGTGTCGATTAGCAACAATAGTTTGTATTTAAGACAGTTAATAGTTTATTCCCAAATAAAGCATTCAGATATCAATTTGAATCAAGACGACATTTTTAACTACTTTCTCTCCATTTGTTCACATGTTTTCCGTACCATTATGACTGATAATGAGGCAGTATATTGATTTTGATGTTCGAAATGTTTGTTGGAAGAGTTCTGTTCTTTGCTTGTACGTATTCCCGTTTTATTTGTGTTCCATTTAATAAACATCATAGTTCTGACTTAACCTTGATTTTCTCTGTAGATGTTACATATCGCGGTTCTGTTTATGACATTAGTATGGCGTCATGACTTCGTTTTGGGGGAAAAGGCATTTTTCAGCCTTGGTGTAATTCAATATACATTCTTTGTACTTAACCTTGAAGTTATTCAGTACACAAATTATCGGTTACCTCCAGATTGCCCCGTGTTCTCATTGGAGATATCAAATACCTTGGGCCCTGCTTGTAACAGCATGGACAAGGACGAAGGTGGCGTTGATCTGGACTTTTGCATAGACCGTTGCCTCAACATGGTTGGGTGCAGAGCGGTATTGTACTCAGCCTCTGTTGAAGGATGTCGCTATCACAATTGTACGGATACAATTACAGGACCAGGGATTGATCCTGTAGAAATGATATATGTGAAAAGAAATTGTAATTCAGGTAATTATATGATGAAAAGTTTTACAGACTTTCATAACCACATGTTTATCAATGTTGTAACAGTTATTACACGAGAAGCTCCGACTTATACAGCCTTACCATTTGGAATGAACATGAAATTAGTAAATTATAATGAAAAATATTGTTTTTACAATTATGCTAAAAACGTTTTCGAAATTTAATCCTCATTTAACTAAACTTTCAGAATGCACGAAAAACTCGACTGCCGTCTGCACTAACTGCAATGCTGGTCCAACTTGTCGTGCTGTGACTAACTATATCAGGCAAACGCCTTGGCAGTGCGATGCTATTTGTGAACAGGAAAGCTGGTGTAACATGGTCGTATTCAATGCAACTGACGATTTCAATGCAAGTTGTATTCTGTTTGAATGTACAGATGTGCAGATATCATCAGATACGTACACAACGCATAGGCAATCATGCGCAGATGGTAACGTAAAATTTAAAATTCTGAATAGCATGTATCCGAAATAGATGATGCTCTCATGCTAGATATCATGATATCGAATAAAGCCGACTAAGGGCAGTGTCTGTTCTGGTACTATAGTAAAGACAGTCTAAAAGTACTTTTTACAATATAATGTGAAACATTTTAATGAGCCGGTGTTGATGAGTAATATGATTTAAAATAACACTTTGATATCTTCTAATTGATTATTTTTTTGTATTAAATGTATAAGTTACGTATTGGTATCTGGATGCTGCCTGAAATATTGGTCCGTATGACCTTTCCAATAGTTAAAAAATACATTCGTTTCTGCTTTAGATTGCTTGCATTTTTCTTTGGAAGTCATCCAAACAAACAGTTTGGCATGTTCAGCAACCCGTAGTTTGGACGGTGAATTTTCATTCGAAAACTGCATTGGGTTGTGTATTGATACACTGGGGTGCCGATCAGTGAAGTACAATTCTAACAGCGTAACAGGTCGATGTAGCTTTTACCCTTGCGTAGATTTTACTACCGCTGTCGCCATTCAATCTGGTGTTATCTTTGTGAGAAGACTATGCCAGCAAGGTATTTATTATAATGAGCAATTTTAACTAATAATGTGCATCCTTGCTATTTGGTAGAATACAGCAACATAATTATCAGAGTAAGTTCTCACCAAACGTTCAACATTGCATGAGGGTGTTCCTCTCCTTCCGACGGGGACTTAAGATACAATTGTTCGTAGATGATATAGAGCATTTTGCTCATGCTGAATCAGAGATTTCGCGGCGAAATGCAAGAAGTTCAAAAACGTGTTTTAACTAAATGGTTCATACTTTTCTTTAATGATACACAATTGACATTTGATGAATACATCAATTCGGGATGTATTTATAACTCTCACTTTATACTACATACATAAAGTACCTTCCTTTCCAAATAGATTGTGGTCGTCTGTTCACAACAACATGTTCGAACTGCGGAGTGAGTCCAACGTGCCCTGTTATTAATGATGCAATAATGTCAACGTCTCAAGAGTGCGACGCACACTGCTCACAGTTTCCAAACAATAAAACATCAGTCTTTACGTCAACCAGTATGCTGTGTTCCTGTTACAGCTGCACCGACATTGATGTTATGAACGACACCTATACGGCTGTAAGGAAATCATGTTCAGGAGGTAAATATAGGTTATCGTGTGCAACATCATATATTCATATTCGCCATTGGGTCAAATGTTGGCTAGTTCGGCAAGTTAATACATATTTTGAGATGGGTTTTTTAGCATGTTTTGTTTATAGGTTTTGAAGCGCTACAAATTCTTAAACAAACAATTCAGATAAAGAAAATACATTTAAGACAGATGTTAGAGCCTTCATCTTGTGTTACTAGTAGGTCTCACTTAACTAGCTTGAGATCTCCGGTCCCATTTCAAATGACATTCTTCTAGGATCCTGTTTACGAATCTTTTTAGTTTCTGATTCAGAAGACAAGTCCTGAAATTCCTACAAATCACTCTTCTGATCGTCAGAAAATATACAAGCATCAGAACAACTTAGTAACATAGTTGCATTGTCTCTTTCTTTCAGAAATATACAGTACCTACCAAATATCTATATTGCTTTTCAGACTGCCTTGAGTTGTCTGTTGAAATATTATCTTACAACATGAACTGCGCACCTTTTCATTCTGAAGATGGAAGTCAAACCTTCCAATATTGCCTAGGACAATGTTTTGACACAATGGGATGCAAGGCAGTTAAACATGACAATAATGTGTACTTCAGTCGTTGTCAATACTACAATTGCACCGACTCTAATACTGCATCGAATGTCGTGAGCGGTGAAAAGGTTGCAAGTCTTGTTTGCGCTCATCAAAGTGAAGGTGACTTAAAATAAAATCAGATGTCGATTGTTGTCTTTAGCGTAAATTGGATTGTGTCTATACACATCTAAAACACGTAATGAGATCGAAAACTCTTAGGGATGCTGTAATAATGCTCATAACTAACCAACGTTTGTTACATAAACAAACCGAAACTGCAGTTTGCATACTATGATTGCAGTTTGATTTTCCAAAGTATGTGTCGTTCTTTATGCAATTCATATTTGCGATAGAATATTTGAATGCATACCAATAACATATAATGCAATACATTGCATTTAAACCTATGTAGTCATTTGATATGTCACACCATCAAAGTTATCACATAACTAATGTTTGCTTGTAATTTTCAGTTTGCAACGCACTTGTTAGCGTCGAATGTACAAACTGCAAAGCAGGGCCAAGTTGCACCGCAATCAACAGCACAGTTATTCAATACCCACACGAATGTGAACAATACTGCAACGAACATACACAATGCGATCTTAATGTTTTTGACACAACCGGTGGAAATACTATGTGCTATGTGTATCAATGCTCGGAACTAACTATGGCAACAGCACGTTTTGTTACCCACAGAAAGTCCTGCGCAGACGGTAAGAAAGATTGGCATATTCCGTAATGGAAATTTATATATATTTTTAGATTTAGAGAAAGTGTGGGATCTGTCTGTATTTGTGGAAAAAACATACGTGTTCTCCCTGCTATACATTGGGTAAAAATGCAAACATTTACATAATACTGTATTGCATTAAGTAATTAATATATAAAACGGTTTCCGTCTTCTTGAAATTGTAGGCTGCTTGTCATTCAAGCTCGAAACAAGTTTAAAAAACATGGAATGTGAGCCATATGGTTTTGAAGATGGTCTCCAGACTTTGGATGCCTGTATTTCCCGTTGCATTGATATATTCGGGTGCAGAGCCGTAAAATATAATAGTTTTAACCCCTTGGAAAGTTGTGCATTTTACAATTGCACAAGAAAGAATGCTTCATCTCCTGTTATAACTGGCGAAAGTGTGGTTATTGGGCGTTGTAGTCAAGGTATATTATGTTGTTGTTTTTTTTACCTCGATGGAGTATAGTAAAGTATCCTAAAAGCCTTTAAGTTATCATTGTTTATAAAGTATAATATATGAAAACAAGCTTGCAAATATGTTTTAGCAATTTTCAACAAGATGTTTATTTCAAACAAAAAGAGTTAAATCACGTTTTGATAACTTTTAAGAATATAACAATAACAAATCGAAAGAGTTAAATAGGCATAAACGCATACAGAGATCGAGCATAAAGAGACAAGAGGGTAATTTAAAGATAGAGGCTTGATATTTCAAATTCCTTGTCCATGGTATTAATCTTTATTTGCAGACTGTGACAGGCTTTTTACCAGCGTGTGTTCAAATTGCAGTGCAGGACCCAGTTGTAGTGTTTGGAATTCAACTACTGTCCTAGATTCTAACGTTTGTAACGATATGTGTGCATCGAAAACTGAGTGCAAAATGGCGGTTTATGACTCTGCAACGTTTCTGTGTCAATTCTACCCTTGTGGAGATGTTACCATATCTAGTAATGGACTTGTGGCGTATAGAAAGTCGTGTGCAGACGGTGAACAATATTTGTTTTGTTATTACCAGTTTAAAAAAAATGTCAAGAATCAATTTCCGTGTATCTTCCTTACCTTACGGAATGTAATTATCTCTCGAAAAAGCTCCAAATGTGTACCAGTGCAATAATGCATATAGTCGATACATATAAGCAAGTTATAAATGTTGTATTGTCTGTGTATCAGTTATTTAGTACAAAAATGATTGCATGATAAATTTAACCTATTTCTTTCAGATTGCTTAAACTTCTTTTTTGAACCTAGCACACTGGAAATGAATTGTGGGAGTTTTTATACAGAAAATGGCCACTACACACTTGAATATTGTCAAGGACGCTGTGCAGATATTCCAGGATGCAGAGCTGTGAAACACAACGCTACTACATATATAGGAAGATGCTCAATGTTCAACTGTAGCGACACTGAAGGATCGCCTATTGCCGATGCTAGTGCCACAATTTCGAGACGAATATGTTTGAATGGTATTATTTGACGTATTTTGTTATTAACTTTACGAAAAATAATACCTCGCGAACACCAATAGTGAAAATTTAACTCCTGGTTACGCCACACGTAAACTATAACATTTCGTGATAAGTCGGTGAAATATATTACTAGCATACCTCCGTGTAATACATACAGAATGGACCGTCTATTACTTGAGGTTTAACCTTCAGATTGCGCACCTTTGACAATATCATTCAGATGAATATCGTAATTTGAAGTCGAGATCACAATTGCATTGATTTTTGACGTGTTTCATTGAAGTATGAACTATCGTAAAACCAGGTCATTCTTCAAACAAACGCAGAAAATCAATATCATTTTTTTTAATTATATCGTTCTCAATTAAGAATATATTTTAGCATGATTCAACAAAGAAAGGATTACAATTTATTTTTGGAGAAGAAGGGGCGGTTTCCTTTTGTTTCTAGATAGAGCCCTCGTAAAAATCTTAGCGTCTTTGCTTCTCCAAGTAGTTTTAAGTGAGTTATAGCCACCAGTTTTCGGACGCTGTAAAACCCCTGTAACATTTGCTTCTGCATACATGAATAATGCAAGAAACTCAAACAAATCTCTTCAAGAAATGATTTTTATTCTTGAATTCATTGATACAATGAGCAAAATGGTACCAAGGATATTTGTTCTTACTTCCAGCCTCCCTCCCTGTGACGTATGTTCCGATTTACATATGGCCATGCTTATGCTCTACCGGATCCTTTGACAATCTCACTAACGAAGAAATCATTGAAAGCCTTCAAAAGAACCTGACTGTGGATTCAAAGAGTACCTCCTCGTATCGCCGGAAGTTGGTTAGCGCGCAGGATGATAGAAAATCGTCTTTAGCAATCGGCGGAGTTGGTGTCGCTGTCCTTGCGTGCACCTTTGGGTTCCTCCTATGTATAGACATGGGGACGCTGTTTAATCACCTATGTGGAAGGCTTGTAAAACAAGGTCCGGGGAAAAAAGGTGTAAATTCCAAAAAGGATGTGTAGTGAAAATCACCATGGCAATGACCTACGAAACACTGCAACGACTAGTGAGTGCAAAATGTATAGTATATGAGAAGAATTATGAAGCCATTTTATATGGAAACTGATTATAGCACAGCCTCGCTTTGTCTTGTTTAAACATTATATTCATTTATATATTAATTCCGGGCTTGAAACAAATACTCAAATTATTCCAATAATGTTTTATTATAGAAATGTGATCGATAAGTATTAAACTAACTGTCAATGTTTAAAGTGGCAGCTACAAATCAGTCAAGTTTCTTTATTCATATAACGCTTTTCCAATGTCATGTAGAATATCATTTCATAATCAAGTAAAAGTTTTCGCAGTATTTTCCTGTGATAATAATTATTAATGTTAATGTGAATAAAACGTTATTAGTTTACATATCTATATATTTATTTTTGACGGTTAAATAGTACATGATCCATCACACAACTACAATATAATGCTAGAACATTTAAAAAAAAATGTTCATATGAGACTGAAAGTCGGCTCTGAGCTTAAAAATGACGCAAAGTTTGTTTCGGAAAATCAAAATAGTTTATTTTCCTTAGTAATAATTGTCGAATCACAATTTCAAACATGAATAACCATTGATGCTCTTTAACCAATGAATGTTTATCTTCAAGCTGATTTCTTTACAGATAAAATTTATATTATTTCTTAGTGAATAACTAAGGTACAATCATAAGAAGAATTTAACAATTTCCAACAATAGTTAAAAATGGTGCATTTTGAGCGCATTTTACCACTATTTTCTACTATATTACAGTAAAAAGTAAACTTGGAGGTCAGCGCGCCGGATGCGTCCCCTTGATCCGCTAGTGAAATAAAAATCTAACGAAACAAATGAAAATCTATTTCATTAAATATTAATTTTTCTAACCTAAATATATAACAAGTTTAGATACATCTTAACATATTTAATATCTTGCAGTGAAGACTACAAAGAAAGAAGAAACATGCTGGTTCTCCCAATTTATGATGGAAATCCCGAGAATAGAGCTTGTTTTGCAGCGTCCAATGACATCACTCTCATATATCTGTGAACCATTTAATACTAATACTGATTTCTTCTATGTGTTGTATGAACAATAGCGTTTTAGGTGCAGGTCTTAAATGCTCACTTAGCAACAAAAGGCTTCAAAATTACAAGAAGAAACTACTCACCTACGTTAAATAGCTTCGATAAACTTAGTTGTGCTATAAATTTTCTTAGATGAACAAATAATTACATGTTTAAAATATCTTTCTTGGTATAGCTACTGCATTAACAATTATACAGTCTACATTTTCAAAGAGACTCTTTTGTGTCCATTAGTACTGTCATCATCAGTTAAATAATATTATTTTTGTTTTGACTTAAACCAATAAGTATTTCCTTAATGGTACTACGCATAATATATCTTATATCCTTCTAAAACTATCAACATATGGTTACATTTACCTATCTTTTTTGCCCTCTTTTCAAGTTCTTTCTTTCTGTCTATGGTGGTTGGTATCTGGATAATTCACATCCTCGTGTCACTGTTTGGCCTAAACATAGAAGTAGCTGTACGGCACTGATTATGTTATTGTATATTTTATTGGTTGGTTAATCTCATGAAAGCCCACATGAACGTGTACGCGCTTCAAAATATAAGTACATCGGCCGTTTCAAATGTTTTGTTTATTTGGTGTTTTTACTTGGCTTAGTAAACGATACAGGTGGCATTTATGCTTTGTGCCTTAATTTTAAGGTCACATCAAATCTAGGCTTGCTAGCACCTCAGCACCACGATATAAAACTGAATCATTGTTCGGCATTACGTCACGCAGCACGTGTAGCTTTCCAATCTAATTCTGAATTAACAAGTCATTGCTTAAGTGGATTGTGTCCACTGTACTATTCACTTGGTTATCTATATTTCTTCTATTGTCTGGTGATGTTCACCCAAACCCAGTCCTACTTCAAGTCAAGACTCATCTGTCAGTAGTTCTCATTTTGACTTTTCAAATAACTTGTCTAACTTCTTGTCTTGTCCTAATTACCTTTCGCTTGTTCATTATAATGTCCAGAGTTTACTACCAAAATAAGATATATTGACATCTGAACTTCGCTCTTTCGATATTCTTACTTTTTCCGAAACTTGGTTAGGGGATGCAACTTTAGATGGTCAAATTCTTATTCCTGGATTTTCTAATCCAATTCGTCGTGATCGCAGCGATATTGTTATGGTGGAGATGCTGCTTACGTTAAAGAAGGTATAAGCTTTATACGACGAAATGATTTGGAATTAAATTATCTTGAATGTCTGTGGCTTCAACTAAAATTTCACACCAATAAACGAGTATTAGTTGGTGTTTTCTATCGTCCACCTAATTCTGATAATAATTAATATAACCTCATTGAAGATTCTATTGGTCTAGCAAGAGAAAGTGGTGTTGATGATGTTATAATTACAGGTGATTTTAACCTCAACACCCTAGTTGAAAAATCAGGGAGGAAAATACTGTCTTTATCGCAACAGTTTGCCATCGAACAATGTATTAAAGATCCAACTCACTTCACAGAAAATACTTCGTCGATTATCGATCTTTTATTTGTTTCGAATTCCAACGACTTAGTCCATAGCGGCGTTGGTGAGCCATTTCTTGAGCAAAACACTCGCTTCCACTGTCCTATTTTTCGTCGTCGTATATGGAAATATGGCAATGGGAATTATATTCAACTTGGTCAAAGGCTTTCAGATACTGATTGGTCATTAGTTCGTAGTCCAAGCATTGATTGTTTCACATCTTCTCTTACTAAGACTGTTGTTGATCATGCTCAGGAGTGTATTCCTAATAAATATATATCCATCCCTTTGAACCTCCCTGGATAAATGCAGATATCAAACTAAAAATACGACAGCGGAAACGCGCTTATAAAAGGGTCAAACTCACTAATAATCCAATGCACTGGGCCAGATTTCGTGGCTTGAGAAATGAAGTCGTCTCTCCGGAGCTCAAAATTGAAATATTTTGATTCACTTGCTTCGAAACTTAAATCTGATCAACTCACTTCGAAAGATTGGTGGAAGACCCTTAAATCATTTATCTCTCCGCAGACATCACGGGAAATCCCCCCGCTTATTAACCCGCTTAATGATGAGTGTGTTGCAGACAATAAAGGCAAGGCTGACATTCTAAATGATTATTTCGTTCTTCAGACTTATGTTGACGACTCATCACATGTATTACCTCGGGTTGATTTAGCTTTCAATGATAGAAAACTTGATTTAATTGTTATCATGCCTTCAGAGGTAAAAGATGTTCTGCGTAGTCTATCAATTGGAAAAGCATCTGGACCCGATGGCATTGATAATCGTGTTTTGCGAGAAGCTTGTACAGCACTTAGTCAACCTTTATGTGATTTATTTAACGCCTCGCTCTGTTCTTGTGTTGTTCCTACAAATTGGAAATGTTCTAATGTTTGTGCTGTGTTCAAAAAGGGAGATCCTTCGGACCCTTCTAATTATCGACCAATATCTCTTTTAAATACAATGGAGAAGGTTTTCGAAAGAGTTGTATTTAAACATGTATTTATCTTCCTTCGAGACACACATTTCTTTACCCGATATCAATCTGGTTTCCTGCCTGGGATTCTACCGTAAACCAACTTACCTACTTATATAATAGCTTTTGTCAAGCTCTCGACTATGGTCTCGAAATAAAAGTTGTTTTCTTTGATATAAGTAAAGCATTTGACAAAGTTTGGCATCGTGGTCTTCTCTATAAATTCGAAAGAGCTGGCGTGTGTGGTAGTTTATTATCTTGGTTCGTCAACTACTTAGAAAACAGACGACAACGCGTTGTTATTTCTGGAGCATCATATGACTTAAAATCAATTACCTCAGGTGTTCCACAAGGATCAATTCTGGGCCCTCTCTTATTCCTTGTTTATATTAATGATATAGTTAGCGAAATTGATTCGTCTATTAACTTTTTTGCTGACGATACTAGTCTATTTGTTATAGTGGATTCCCCACAGACGGGGGCTGTTCAATTACAGAGAGATATTGATAAAATTAGTCTTTGGGCTGAAGCACCTTGGTATTTTCTTTTCTAATGGAGGAAATTGGCATTCTCATATTAACTATATTATTGGAAAGGCTTGGTCTAGAGTCAATATCATGAATCAACTCCGTTATCAACTTGATAGGAGGTCTCTTGAGGTCACCTATCTATCATTCATCAGCCAATCTTGGAATACGCTGATGTTGTTTGGAGTAATTGTACTCAATATGACAAGGATGAACTTGATAAAATTCAAACTGAGTGTGCACGTATTGTTACTGGTTGTACTCGACTTGTTTCCCTGCGACTTCTTAAGATCGAATCTGGTTTGGAGAATTTAAGTTCTCGACGAGAAAAACACAAGCTTCTTCTTTTTTTCAAAATGAAAAATGGTCTTGCACCAGATTACCTTTCTGACCTCGTTACACAAACAGTAGGCCAAGCCTCGTCACGATTGTTAAGAAACTCATCATACATATCTAGCATTCGTACAAATACTTCACTTTATATGAATTCTTTCATACCTTCTACTATATCTGCATGGAATGATCTCCCAGGCGAAGTAAAATTGATTGACAGTGTTTCTGGATTTAAAACTTATCTGAAGTCGGATGTCACAAAAACGAATGATCTTTTTTATTATGGTAAGCGCCGATTACAAGTCTTGCACACACGTCTTTGCAATGAATGCAGCTCACTGAATCATCACCTGTTTGTTAGAAATATCGTGCCATCTCCCCTCTGCTCGTGTGGAATTCAGGAAAAATATTATCATTTTCTCCTAATTTGTCCTCTTTATACAGATCAAAGGCGAATAATGCTGTCTTCTGTAGAAGAGCTGACTGAAGTAACACTTCATAACCTACTTTATGGTGATGAAACTCTTTCAGAAGATCAAAATAAGATAGTGTCTGATGTTGTTCATCTGTTTATTCAATTGTCAAAACGATTTGACTAGTTATCCAACATTTGTATCGAATTCAGACTAAATTTGAAATGTCATTCATAGTTCTAAGCTAAGTAGATTGATTGACACTTGAAGTGTATTACCTAAACCAACCACCTAACCTTTCCTTCTTCAACTCTATGATTCTCCGTTTGAATTCAATTAACGATATTGCGTGATTCTAGTAATTAAGTAACCGTGTTATCATATGTCCCAGATATAGTTCAACATTCTATTATTTTATATTCATCGTTATGATTTTCATTTTGTCATCTATATAGAGTTTATATAATGTCCGTCACTTAAAAAAGCACTCTACAAATTGTTTGGAGAAGAACATTATAAGATTTATTTATCTTTCGTTCTCATCCGTTTCATAACATTTGTACTTGTATTTGATTTACATTGTATTTGACATGTATTGATGAATAAAATATGTTTAAACTAAAATTACAAGACAATATATGTATATATTGTAAGCTTAAAACCATTGTTTCTTCCTCTTTTGTTACTGAAGCAATTTTGATATATCTAAGAAAATGCGTATCGCGTTATTAGGTAAAACAAATATTAAACGTATGTTAAACTTGACAGATGATCTAGAATGCAT
Organism: Mya arenaria; assembly: GCF_026914265.1. Taxonomy (NCBI): domain Eukaryota; kingdom Metazoa; phylum Mollusca; class Bivalvia; order Myida; family Myidae; genus Mya; species Mya arenaria. The sequence goes on along the minus strand of NC_069138.1, from coordinate 37,708,906 downwards.
ATATATGGATGTCATAGAAAATCGATCATGCCCGATAGAATGGTCGATTAAATTACCGTTTAATATAGCGAAAACTAATATTGCTGCATGTATTCAACCAAGTTTAGTTCTTATTATAGACAAAGCTATATTCAAAATAAGATTACGAAACAATGTCTTCCCTTGATGATCGTTGATAAAAATCGACATCAAGAGTATAATACATTATGAATAATACATGTGCGAACTTGTTTTTCCTTGGTCGTAATCTAGTGCAAATTTATAAGTTTTATCATTCTGAAAAGAATAAAAACAAACGTTAAGAATAACTGATCTGTCCTTGGGATATCGCCTGAGCGTTTAACTTGAGTTTCACTGAGCGTTCCAAAGCGATAACCCTGTCATTAATCGATAAAGCTAGTTGGATGCGTGTGTGGTCTGATTGTTATGTTTGAATGTGTGTAAGTGGTTTTTTGTACGTTTGTGCATTTATTTCATTGTATCATTGGCCATTGCCATGGCCTCTAAACAAGGTCTATATTTAAATGTTTTACTATAGTGGGACCCCTGTACTTTTCATTGTATTATTTACTACTGGGTTCGTCCCTGAGATTTCCATTGTATTATGTAGATAGGTGTGTAGAGATTTGTTTTAAAGGAAATTGTGCTTAGATAAGATGTGTTTGTTATAATTTATAATATACTCATTAATTTTATTAAATCAGCACAATGCTGTTGAATATAAAACAAATACCAAAACTCTTTCATTGAGTAATCATACAGATTTATTGATATTTTTGAAAAAAAATGTAAAACAATACCAAAATTAAAAGGAATCAACGAAAACTGTAAGATTAAATAAATGGACCTTATCCCAATTATATTGTATAAGATATATTCAAATAACCTTTTTCCATTTAGGTTATCCTCCAAATAGTGGCCAGTGTGAAATAAAGTAGTACCTTATGCTTGTAATGCTTTGTTGACGACTTATGATTCCATGTTGGTTTTCTTGATTTGTATTGTCATTCTAATATAAATGTCATCTTCTTGACAGTAATGTTTTATATGTGTAGTAAAGACTTATGTAAATAATTCATCCAATACCTTCAAACATAATTTGTAATATCAATTATTAGAATATTTTAAGCATAAATTATTTTCTTGGCTTAATCGCTACCTTTACTTTGTTAATTCAACTTTATTTTATTTTTGTTATCAAAATGGTTTAATAAAATGTATTTACTTGAATGATGTTAATTTATATTTTGGTAAAATTATGAATATATGAGTTTAACAGTACAGTTATGTCTCCTGGCTGTGGAAATGGGTTCGGAATACCCCTCACATAATGGTTGAACATAATGCTAAAACCCATGTTATCGATCTAGAATCGATCGCAAAAATGTGTGTTGTGCCAATTTATTGCAAGCGAACCGAAATTCGTTTACGCTTAGTAGTAAAACAGGAAACAACAGGGAAACGCCTAGTATTAATATAACCTTGTTCAGACGTTCAATGTGAAGGCATAGCAGACAATTACACAAATCAAGACAGAGTATGTCTTGGCAGGTCTAACGGATATTCGTTTTCAGGAAATATTTTAAAATAAGTATTGTATCAAATCATTGGATTCTTGAAGTTACTCTTTCAGTTAATAATATTTACTCATTTAATTTTTCTTCGTCTTCAAATGGGATGATATTTTTTTTGAAAGTAATGACAGGTCCAAAGCGATAACCGAACAGTGTATTGATATAGCTATCTTGGTGCATAAGTGGTCTGTCTGTATTTCTTCTACGTTTTGTGACTTTTGTTTGGTGTATTTTGAGGGTTTGCCTTAATAGAGATTTCGATTGATTGTGTGGCTCCTTCTGTAGTCATCATTGTATTACTGGTAATTGGTCTCACTAATAAGCTGGAACACAAAAAAAGCGAATAAAACGGATGGAATTTATTGATTTGATCAGTAATTTAATCCGTCAAACCTATTTTGGGAGTATTCTGGGACAACAATAGGTGCTTTGATTTGTTTAAAGGCAATGAACATTATATTTTTAGTCTACCGTTATGGCCATGCACCGCTAGCCTGGGGAATCTGTGTATGACTTGACCAAAAACACAGAAGAAACAGACGAGCTTAAATATAAACTGCAATGAATAATCTACAACGTATTTCCGGTCAAGTAACTTACAAACTTTTAACCATAATACAATGTACCTTTCAAATAATTTCAAGTCGTGCACGTGTCTACAAAAGGGGCAAATCTGTTGTTTTGCTTGTTTATTGCGTCTTTCTTGGTAACGAATCAGACGGTATATTAGCAATTAGCATGCTGATAAATGTCAAGCTGATTTAAAAAAGAGGAACATCGATAGAGACCTTAGGTAGCTATTATATTTATTATACCTCGCTCATAAAATCATCTATATAATACTTGATATATAAAGCGGGAACATGTTGAATTCCCCTCTCCACTGCACTTTTTAGCCTTGCGAACAGTCTCGTGTCTGAAGCTCAGACTCGGTTTGTGCATATGACCAGCGGCCATGATTACGAACAGTCTCGAGTCTGAAGCTCAGACTCGGTTTGTGCATATGACCAGCGACCATGATTACGAACAGTCTCGTGTCTGAAGCTCAGACTCGGTTTGTGCATATGACCAGCGGCCATGATTACGAACAGTCTCGTGTCTGAAGCTCAGACTCGGTTTGTGCATATGACCAGAGGCCATGATTACGAACAGTCTCGAGTCTGAAGCTCAGACTCGGTTTGTGCATATGACCAGCGGCCATGACTACGAACAGTCTCGAGTCTGAAGCTCAGACTCGGTTTGTGCATATGACCAGAGGCCATGACTACGAACAGTCTCGAGTCTAAAGCTTAGACTCGGTTTGTGCATATGACCAGAGGCCATGATTACGAACAGTCTCGTGTCTGAAGCTCAGACTCGGTTTGTGCATATGACCAGAGGCCATGACTACGAACAGTCTCGAGTCTGAAGCTCAGACTCGGTTTGTGCATATGACCAGAGGCCATGACTACGAACAGTCTCGAGTCTTAAGCTCAGACTCGGTTTGTGCATATGACCAGAGGCCATGATTACGAACAGTCTCGAGTCTGAAGCTCAGACTCGGTTTGTGCATATGACCAGAGGCCATGACTACGAACAGTCTCGAGTCTGAAGCTCAGACTCGGTTTGTGCATATGATCAGAGGCCATGACTACGAACAGTCTCGAGTCTGAAGCTCAGACTCGGTTTGTGCATATGACCAGAGGCCATGACTACGAACAGTCTCGAGTCTGAAGCTCAAACTCAAGTTGCAAAACTGCAAATCTTCATATCTTTGTTACTTTCCTTCTTGTTGAGTTTTGATGACGAAATTTGCTGATTGTATTACTATTTAAAAAGCTTTTTTTGGTATATGAATGGAATAAAAAAGATTTTTTTGTTTATTAAATAAAAGTGCTTTTCGAAGTCTAGATTTAGTCTTGCAACTGTTCGTCATCATATGCCCAAATATTTGACAGCTTGGATTTTCATTTACATGGAAGAAGCATGTTACATTAATTCTGATGACTACCCCTGCTGTGCTTGTCGAAGACCCTTCAAGGGTCGTTGTATGTTCCAAGTTGTATGGTAGGTATTACGTCTACAGAGGCATAAGCTATTGGCAATTATTTTTTTATCGATACGTATTTAAATGCCATAAACTAATTATATGTGTTGTTTTTAGAGTAGTTGTCCCTCATGCAATTTGAGTATTAATTTATAGCCACATTCACAATTTTCTCTGTGTATGTGTCTATATTTTATGCAGAGAACATTTTATTACTGGTTGCATTAGGCATCTTTATCACTTGTTATGAACCTTCTGATACATATACATGTCGACATAAAGGTTGTTTTTTTCTTCAAATGTATGTTAAGTAATATACAGAACACAACCATCAAGTTGAAGATCTTTCGCTCTAATGCAAACGTATTTTCCCCAAAAAACTTATTGTGTTTATTTGTTTCATAAACCAATTTGTAGTCATCCATCCGTGAATAGGGTTAAGTGGTTATTGCTCCCCAAACACTGCAGACTAAAACGGCACGGTTTCGATATCTGCTGCCTGTGCAGAAAAAAATCAAGTTATAGTATATCACACACACACACACACACACACATATATATATATATATGAAAATGCTTTACTGAAACCCGTAAAGGAATTATAAGACGTTGCAAAGGTTTGCGTAGAATCCTTCTGTGTTTAAGAATGCCGATTAAAATGCTGCTTTAGTGTTTACTTGGCACATGATGGACTTACCTGTAGCTGCATGTGTGTTAGATGTAAATGAGCCCTCCTGGTATGTTTGACACTAGATTAATATTTTTGCAGCAGAATTAGGATAAACTGCGCATTAAAAGGATTTAAGAACCTATAAAGGATTTTTTTACTATTAATGGTCTCGAGTATAGCAAAACAGGTGTTTGTTTGACACTTGACAGAGCTTTATTGCCTCTTTATTGTTAGTTTGGCACAATATGGACTGGCAAAAGGTTTTTTGGACACACAGTGGACTTGAGAATTGTAAGTCCATGGTGGCTGTATGACAGATCTGGGTAGATGGTAGCCAAAATGTGGTTGAATTAGCTCTGGCTTAACTATTGTAAACCATGGCTGTTGCTAATGATTCGGCTTAACTGTAACCACAATAGGGATACAGAGGGCAGCTGGGGACTTATTGTGTATACAAGAGACAATTTGAAAATGCTCCGTGCTGAGGTTTGAGGCACTCAGTGGACTTATAAAAACACGATTTGGATTTCCAAATACTAATTAGACCTGTAAAAGATGTTGTTTATGGATTGTTTAGAGCATTAGCGAATGATGAAGATAATATGTCGAACGTAAAATATCAATATTTGTATCTCATACAACTCTTATTCACAGAGCGATATCATGTTCCAGAAATTTAAGGAAAGTAAAACAGATATTTTTTCCTTCAAAAACAGAAAACATTAAAACTACACGTATTCACGTTTATTTTTTTCTATAACAAGATTCAAGAATGTATTTTAACATTAGCTGAAAAAGAAGTGCGCTGGCTTTTATAATTAATAAGATGTATTTCAAAGTTACGCACTCTACTTTGAAAGCATACGAGTCTTCAAAAAAGACCAGATAGCTTTTTTAAAAAAACAAAATAATTCAATAAAAAATTGGCATGATATTTTAAACATTTCAGTTCTTTGTAGAAACAGTCTTCCGAGAAATTTCAAAAAGGTTTTGCAGATTAAACAAACTTGCATTAATAACCATTTCCCTTTTAACTTTTTGTGTAAAATATAAACCTATGTTAAACCTATGTATAAATCTATGCTAAATTATAGAATCTGATCGTCTTTGCTTTGAGCATAGAATCACAATAAGCAGTGTTTGTAATGGATACAGATAACTACATTAGAACAGGATTATGTATTATCAACTAACTAAACATCATCACATAACACACACTTATAAGTTCTTCAAGCACAAAAGGAATGCAGGCATGAGAAAGAGTAGGGCGGTTGTCATGGAGGCGCGTGTTGAGGCGTTGCAGAGGGCGCTGTTACAGTAGCAGTTGTCGGTGCTAACACCTCCCGCGCTATTTGATGTGCAACCAGGTGAGAACCCCCGTGGCGTTGGGCAAACATGTACGGGTTACCACTTGAACAAAACAAAACGTGTAGAAAGTCATTATTTAACGATCAGTGTGAGATTGGACGTTCCGAAACAGGTTTAAACCTGACTATTGAGCAGTTTTAATTTAATGGCATGAAGATTTTTTTTGTCCTATATAGGAAATTCAAATATTGTGTTGAATACTTCTTAGCCTTGTTTTTTTAGTAACCCATGAATACTTTTTTATATCTAATCTAGGTAAATCAATGTTTAAGGAAAACTGCAATATTTTAAAGCTACCTTCGGAAGGAAAGTCGCCTATTTAAGATAACTGGTGTATAAACTCCTACTTTTAATGTCTCCTGTTGTGACCTTGGTTTTACTACACATGACACAATTGTCCACCTTAGAGCCCGAACTGAACGGGTCAGCGCAGTCACTGCTGAGCAAAGACGAACACACATAACACTCGAACGCCTCTGACTGACCTGTTAGGGATTAAAGCAGTAAGGTGTAAATACAGGTTGTTTAAAAACATGGTGTTCCAAAAGAAAAGGAAATGAGACTTTAATGTATGCCATTAAAATTGTTTTCTAACTCATGCATATAAATGCAGGCAGGCATTTTGTTTGATAACCAAACCACCCTTATTTTATCTATATATTATTGATATCGTACGTTTATTGCATTTTATTTGTACATCAGAATTCCACGTATCAATAGCCTGATATAAAATCATTTACGGAAACATCATCTTATCTTTGATTATTATTATCCTAATAGTTATACTTCGACGAACTAATTTAAGTCGTAATATTTACAACACACGTCTTATTCATAATATTAATTATCTGAAAAATGTAGTGTAACTAAATACCACAAAAATATCCAAGGACACAGCACGCAGCAACAGCAAATCCACCTGTCACCTTCATGGTAATTATCTAGTACTCGTTTGTTCAGTTGTTCTTACTACAACTCTCTCGCCCACTATGGTGGAAGATAATGTCCCGGGTAGCTTTTATTCGCAGCCGGGATCGTTATAAGCTCGAATCGTATGTCATCAGATTTCACGTGTTCATTTATGATTTGCTACCTCGTTTTCAGTAATGTATTCGGTCTACCTCTATATAGCGAAAAATGGTGTGAAATTGAAGCTTTATTAAGCTGTATTGCATACCAGGAGAGGCAAAGTTAAAAGGCATGACAATTTACGTATTATCAAAATATACGGTTCATTGTATATAGAACAAACTTAATTTTGAAAGCAATGACTATGCATCTTCCATATTATATCAAATTACAGAACGCTCAATAGTTGTGATTTAATATGTAAAAGCCTCATATAAGATTTTATCAATTAAAAGGATATTTGAATTCATTAAATATTTCAAAACTTTCGAAAGTATTCGAATACTTATTCAGCGACGTTAATTTTGCTTTCCATAAATTATATGGATTTTCAAAGGAATCTTATTAGAAACATATTTTGTATATGGATATTTTGCTCTAGCGCCTATTATCACGTTTTACCGTCGCTCATGAATATATCATTACAAATATAAAAGCTTACAATATTTTGTAGAACGAATCGACTTACAAAACCTCGATTTTATACCTTGTAAAATAATCATGATGTAGATTTCTTTACAGTGTTGGTGAGAGTCGAACCTATGGCCAAATGTTCATTGTGGTGAGTATTTTGGCTATCGAGGATATCATAAACCGCTATTAAATGTCTTCCTGACGTCATTTGCCAGAAATCGAGCTGTGACAAAGAACAATTTGAATAAAACTCGATTCATTTGGTACAAATTGGCGCTCTCTTCGGTATCTTCTAGTTTATGTACGACGTTAAATAGTTACAATATTATAAACAAAGATTCAAAACGAAATTGTCAACGTTTTATACCCATTCCTGAAAAAAATATCAATATTGTCGTCAGGACTTGCATTTCCGGTATTATAGCTATTATTAGCGGTCACATCCTTGCAACTGGAAGAACACGATACCATTTTTTTAAAACTGTAAGGAATGAATGTGAGACACTTTAGTCTACATGGGAGGGAGGGAGGGAGGGAGGGAGGTAGGGAGGGAGGGAGGGAGGGAGGGAGGCAGGCAGGCAGGCAGGCAGGCAGGCAGGCAGGCAGGCAGGCAGGCAGGCAGGCAGGCAGGCAGGCAGGCAGGCAGGCAGGCAGGCAGGCAGGCAGGCAGGCAGGCAGGCAGGCAGGCAGGCAGGCAGGCAGGCAGGCAGGCAGGCAGGCAGGCAGGCAGGCAGGCAGGCAGGCAGGCAGGCAGGCAGGCAGGCAGGCAGGCAGGCAGGCAGGCAGGCAGGCAGGCAGGCAGGCAGGCAGGCAGGCAGGCAGGCAGGCAGGCAGGCAGGCAGGCAGGCAGGCAGGCAGGCAGGCAGGCAGGCAGGCAGGCAGGTAGGTAGGTAGGTAGATATTTAGCAAAAAATAAAGACATACGATATCAACAAAGTAGATGGGTTAAGTTTGATGAATGTAAGCAAATGACACACATAAATTTATGTATTTGTTATATTTTGAGTGTAGGGGTAAGTGGGGAGGGGGCTAGCATGTTATCAAATTTGGTAACGTCGTGCCCGATTTCAGTTGAAACAGAAAGACAAAAACATATACACTGCAATGCGTAATCTATACTGGATTCTCGCTCATGTCTAAGTTAAACATGTCATACTTGACGAATTAGAATCCAATGACATTAATGTCGTTATCAAAATATGCTAAGAAGGTCAATGAAATAATGAGTTAAATTGGTGTATAAATACTTTACTTGACAAGTGTATCAAAGTCATCATACAGTCCAAATAAAGTTGCAAAATCTAAATTATTTTTAAGCTTTATGGAAGACTTAAACATCATTTTATATCAGATTGCCAATACAATTCCAGGGACATTAAAGCATGCAATCAATCTGTTTAGTCGTACTTAAGGATCAAACACAAAATGACAGAAGGATAAACAGTTAAGGCACATGCAGTAAATCACACACCTTTACACACAGATCAATACAACATATTTATTGAAGTTTCGGCCATGGAACGGTCAGCTAGACCGCAAAGAAATTAACATCGAAGATATAAACCAGTTTCGAAAATTTAGTATAACATTCTTTAATTCAGATACAAAGTTGTCATTACTACATAGTTTACGGTAAGTGCCTGATGAAATCAAAATAGAACTATGACGTCGATTGAGAAGCCAGTATGGACAAATTAAAAACAAATATAAACACACATATGAATATTCAGTATGGTCACAACGATGCATGGCCTAAATACAAAGAAAAGAGAATACTTTGAGTGAGTTAAATTAAAGAACAAAAAGTAAAAAATAAAAAAAGGAAAAAAGATACATATCAAAATCAAACTATATATATTAGATATAGTAATGAAGTATTATGAGGGGCTATTTACAATCGTCATAATACTTAAAGATCTAAACAATGTTACTTATTAAAGAATTGCTTAACATCAATGCTTGATTTTTAAATTTACCTAATATACTTAGTATGCTTACGTTTTTTGAGAACAATAGTTCGATAAACTTGTACATACATGGCTTTCTAATATAATATCTTTTAATCCTTTTTTATGTCATTATATACAGGACATATTATGATCAAATGATATTTACATTTTAAATCATTAGAGTTACAAACAGTACATAACTCTATCTATTCTCTTTCGCCATATCGGCCGGTTTCTATATTCAGTTTATGAGATGACAATCTTAGCTTAGACAAAGACATTCTTAGTTTCTTTTGAAAACAATCTAGGTAAAGTTCAATTTCAAAATGTTCCTCAATGAGATTGTATGTGCATGAAGTACTACTTTTGCTTATCCCTTCATACCATGATTGCTTGAACACATCGGACACTCTATTCTTAAACATAATATGCCATAATAAAGCCATTTTTGTACCGTAGATAACATCAGGATATGCTTTATCCAAGCGACAAAATCAAATTAACATAGTTCGATTATGTTTGAAAGTAAAATGGTTTATTACGCAGATCATTTTATTTATGATCATTGTTGATCTGATTAAAAGGAAGATATTTATGATACCCTTGAAATTTAAATATAATTTGAAGTATGCTTGACTAACCAAGTTATCATCACAACCATGCATATATTAGAACACTTTGTCACTGTATACCTTGCGTACATGTATAAGTAGTATAATGTAAAAAAATAATCAATGATGAATCTTAAATGCTCAGAACCAAACCAAAATGCCTGAAAGGGCCAGCCATACTAATGGATAATATCAAAATATATACGGAGCATGCTACGTTCAAAGTGTCCCATGCACCCGATCTCGAAGGGTTTAGAGCAATAGTTTCTCTACTCTACTTCCTGAGTCGTTTGCTCGCCGACCAAATTCGTCCTTCACTTACAACCGGTATTGACATGTACAATGCGATGTCTTCTGTGTCCGCGGACAAAAATTCAGGTATCGTTCAAAAAACTATTTTATAATCGAGATTCGTATCACGAAGTAATAATACCACTCATCAGTTTGCTGAACATTAAATTAAAAGTCGTGTTTGTTTTTGTTCAATCACCAATGAAACACCCTCAACTACAATTTGAAAAACAACAACATGAAATAATGGCGTCATCTCTGCGCCTCTTTGCATAATATACACTGTGATATAACCTTCGGCGCAGGAGAGATGTAACCGCATGCAATATTTTTCATATATAGCTGGTGTAACAAGAACAAAATGATGCCATGCAATAGAAGAAAAACATGTATGTAGATCTCTTAAAAAGTTGTTTTTACCCTAATGATAACATGTTAAGTATACATATGTTCGAAAGACATTAATGTTGAAAATATTGCACAATTGTATTTGATTTTACAATTCCCTCCAGCCATTAAATAAATAGAACTTTTTTTCGTACAAATTTTCACCCAGATTTGGTTGGCTACAAAAAATATTATATATTTTCACTGTACAGCGGCTATTCTTGTTTATGTGGAGACCTTATGTTAATCTATTATTAGAACACAGCCTAAATTTTCTGCCTATGCAATCATTAAGTTCTAGGCGTAATCATTCAAATTCAACTTACGCGGGTGTTTAAAGGTCCGCCAACTGCCACTCGTCCGATACACACTCCCTGCGTCAGAGTTTGAGTTGACAATGTGCCAGCTTATGACTTTGTATTCTAAGACAGTTAGATATATTGACATTTACAGAATGGCTTTATCTCGTAGTGGTTTATGTCTTAAACGAGCAAAATAAAGAGTGATTCCCAAGTTAACTTGAACCTTAACTACTTTCGGCACTGCAAACCACCAACGGGAAGCAATTAAGGAGCAATTGTCGTTAAATCTTGTAATGTGCTGGGTTCAAATTGCGTAATGTATTTAAGTACAGAAAGTACATGGCAAGATAAATCTCAGGTCAATATCACCAAATCTTCAAATTAGCTAAATAGTGTGGTAATTATGGTTCCGGTGAAAATGGCTTTAGGAAGTGCCTCCTTTCCTGATATTCTCTATACAGCCTTGGCGGTATTGTCGTCTATCATCACTACAGCATCAAGCGCAGGTATGAAATTTTCTTCTAAAATAATTCTCCTTCAAAGGAGGCAACACATGACAAATTGTGTGTTCAGATAAATAGTCATCGAAATAATCAGTTTGAAGAAATATAACAGTAACTGACAGCATTTTTGAACTAGCACATCGAAATATAAGCTTTCACTAATTCACTGTTGACGTGTAACTAACTTTGTTGGCGAAAAAAAGAGTCTGTTGATACCGCTATTACTTTTTTAATTAACATATATCACGGGTCAGTTTGACACTCCTTACATTACCCATATAACACTTTTCAAATTGTAAGATTCATAAATACCTGACCGATCTTTCAATCATTTTTCTAAATTTGTTAACCTGTCCACGGGAGACACAGATTTGTTTGATTCATAAATACATGTGGATAGTACTAATCAAATGAAATTGCACATTATGAACGGAATTATGCAGTATTCTGTGACACCTCGGATAACCTTTCTTATGTGTTCAAGCCCTTGCCAATCTGATTACACTGCGATTTTCTACACTATATTTCATACCTCTGCTAACCAAATTGGCAGCGTAGAAACAATTTGGGCTTTCTTGTTTGATCCTCATTATCCGACCGTTTTGTGAACACATTGAACAGACGAGATCTTCCCTCCAGTTTGGCAGATCCTTAATTCATCGAAATATTTGGACATATGTTTCAATCCTGTTCAGTAGATTATGTTTATAATATGATGCTTGATATAATTATACGATGAATAAAATGTATTTAAAATAACAATACATTCCTGATTACCCAACTGTTTCAGACACTCTGTTTTCAGACCTTAATTGCCCCACTGTGTTTAACACCCCAGAGTACCCGACTGGTTCAGACTCTCTGATTACCTGGTCTATTCAAACACTATGTTAAGACCATTTTTCGCCTCTTTGTTCCAAAACCCATTATTCAGACACCATGTATCCAGCTCATTGCTACCGGACTACTTTTGACACACTAATTCCACACCAAACTTACCTCTGTCACTGATTCATACATTATGTATCCACTATAATGATATACCAGACTTATTAAGACCAAAATGTTTTTCACAACCCTATCTACCTGACTAATTCAAACACTTTATTTTCAGACCCCTGCAGCCCGAGCTCCTGCCTGCACGGGGTAGGTTATTCAGGCGTTAATGTTCTTTACAGGTGTGTCTGTGACCAGGGATGGGCGGGTGTTGACTGTGATCAAAGCGGTATGTGTTAAGGCGTCCAACACGAGCTTTTGCTATGTTTAATTTAATATTACTCCCAATAACTGCAACAGCTCTAGTTTGATATGAAATGTATAAAGCATAAGCAAAATCCCTCAGTGAAATTTGAATGAAAGCTAATGATCTATTTGAAACACTAGTTGAGACTGAAACTCGGGATTGTTGTATTTTTGTGATATTTGGGTCTTTGACATCCGAATTTTTTTTTTATGGTATTCTACACTATTTTGTATGCTAACTAATTAACCTGACCCATTCGACATTCTTTTTTTACACCTGCTTTAATGACCCATTTGACACTTTTGTGATAGATTCCTGATTACCTAATCCATTTGACACTAACTTTATGTACTCTTGATTACCTGTCCACATTCAACACTATTCTTTCGATTCCTGATTACCTGATCCGGTCACATGTTTATCTGTACACTTGATGACCTGTCTTATTACCCTCTTGGGTTGACATGTCCATGTTGAACACTAATTTGTAGATTCCTTATACAGCCTTGGCGGTATGGTCACCTGCAACCCCAACAGCATCAACCGCAGGTATGATACTTCTTCTAAAAGGCTTCTCCTGTCCATGTTAACAACACATGGCAACTGGTGTAAACAGATAATAAGTCATTGAAATAATCTGTTTCAAGAAATATAACAGTAGCTGACAGCATTTTTTTAACAAACACTTCGAAAGATAAGCTTACACTCATTCACTATTAATGTGTAACTAACATTTGTTGGCAAAATTAAGAGCCTGTCGGTACTGGTATGAATTGTTTAATTCAAATACCCATGATTACATTGCCGACACAAGTTGGTGTTTACCTGACAGATTTGGGACATTTTAATTCTTCATATTTAGAATTACTTCGATATCTTTACCGATGCAGATGTTTGCTTATGTTTTCGTTATTATATGTTTCGATTGGTCACTAGTTCGTACTGATTTATATTGACATTCATCTAAGTACTTTTTGTTAGACTCCTGGTCACCTGATCTTTGTGAAGCGAAGCTTTTCTTTTGCACTAGAGACTTCATATCCAGATTGATCCCTATTTCGTTAGTTAACTGATTTATTTCACCTCTTTCTGTACTTCTGATTTAATAAAAAAAGGGGCATTGATTTGTTAATTTCCTGTTTTGCCTAATTCTATTGTCGCTTTTCCAGTAACCCATGCATATAATTATGACCAGTGAGGTCTCTTTTTGTCTTCTCTTGATTCCTGAATCATTTAACACTCTTTTACTGTACTCCTGATTACCTGTCTAGATTGGGCTCTATGCTGTTATACTTCTGAAAATAAGTCAGTTTGACACTCCTTACATTACATTACGAATATGAAACTACTTTTTTGTACTCCCGATTACGTTTCTAAATTGGACACTGGTTTGTTAGATTTTTTATTACTTGACCATCATAACAAATTTCGCGAAGTCCTTATTTCCTGTACATATTATGCACTATTTTGTATGATAACTAATACACTTGACCTATTTGACACTATTTTTGTACTCCTGCTTTACTGCCCCATTTGAAACCTTCGTGATAGATTTCTGATTACTGATTACGTTATCCATTTGACACTCACTTTAGGTACTCTTGATAACCTGTCCAAATTGAGCACTATTCTTTCGACTCCTGATTATCTGACCCGTTTGACATGTTTACCGGTACACTTGATAGCCTGATTGTCTTATTTTCTTCTAGGATTGATTTGTCCAAATTGGGCACTAATTTGTAGATAAATTACCAGGCTCATCTTGATAATACTTTTCTGTTTTCCTGAATACAATTACCTGACCCATATGGATAGTTCTGATAAAATGCACCTGCACATTATGAACGAAATTATGCAAAATGGAATACCGCTTCAACCGACGGTAGTGTTCGTTGGCATTGTTGCCCTTAGACGTTACGTATCAATATCATCCAGTAGGTAACATAGGCGGGGCTAACTATATGAGGCGAGTCAGGGTTCAAAAACATAGTGGCCGCCTAATTGAAATATTTCTATCTGAAGGCGTGCCATTTTTGTCTTCTACTGGGATTTTATATGAACACCACCATTTTTCCATTGCTGCCAATAAACAGTTTAAATCAAACTGAAACTGTTATGTTTTAAACTTAAGATTATTTTGTTCTTCCTAAGATTCGGCTTCTGTCAACTTTGCATCGCCTGTTTTGTTGACTTTTGTGAACATCGGCTAACCAGGACTATTTTTAGCACGTATGTTATCTTTCTGTAAGATATTTTAAACGTTACGATTTGGGCGTGGAAAAATGAAAATGGACAATAGACATGTTGAATCGCAATAAAAACAACGCCAAAAGACTCTGAAGCAGCTCTTTATGTGACCAAATATCATAAGTTGCAACAGACGTACATAATTTTTCTCAGGTTATGCAGTTTCAAATATAAGCTTAAACCACAATAGCCTATCATCTTTTATGGTCAATATGACTTGGTTCTTTCTTTCTTAACCACTTAACACACCAACCTGAGCTCCCTGACGTTCCACTGACAACCCCAGTTCCGGTTATTGCTCCGCTAGAGCCGCCATTCGTGTACGTCACAGATCCACCGGAAGTCGATGCTATGAAATGCAAGCATTTAATTCATTCAAACAAAAATCGCTTTTATTGGTTATATTCCAGTAGTTAAAACGCATGTTGCTTTACAGGAACTACTTTTTTATCCCTTTGTTCCGCTGTTTTATTATTTTTCAAACTTAATGTTATGTATGCCATTGACACATGCACCATAGCTGATAGGAATGAATTCAAACACTCATATTTTAAATTAAACAAAACAAGGTCAGAAATGTGTTGTGTTTTATTCGATAATTCCATATAAAAACTGAAAGTAAATATCTTTCTGATTCCTTTAAAAAAATAACGTTCTTCATACACTTTTAATGTGTATTGAAACATCGTAGAAATAAGAATAAGCGATGATGAAAACCTCAGTCTAGTCTCCCTATTTCACTCAAATTATGAATTCTGTCTGATTGCTAAATGGATTCTTAGTTTATAAACAACCTATGTTTCTTAATGTGCGGCCAATTATTCCAAGGAAAATCAGCATCACATGGTATGATTGTGCTGCAGGGACAATGATCTTGTTTTGCATAAGGTGTTCGTTTGTCATTACTCTGAAAATGAACGATGCTGACTGGTCCAAACTTATAAACCTCTTAGTTTTCTCTTTAGAGCTTGATTTTATTTAAATTCGAATCATTTACTCAATGAGGAGATGCAAAATACCTTACTTTACTATAATAAGAACAAACGATAAGCGTCTATTAGGCCTCACCAAATTGTTAACTTGTTCATCGGATTTTTTTCCAAAAAATAATGGGGCGAGCGAGAGAAATAATAATAAAAATTGTTAAATTTAATTCCAATGAGATTTTTCTTATATTCCACTGACCGATTACAACAACACTTACCAGTGACGAATAGGTCACGTGCAACACACTAAATGCTACATATTTGTAGGTAATTATGGTTTTTGTTATATTTTTGGATCACAGAGTTATTTTCCAGATTTCATTGTCTCATCTGCGCCCACTCCCCTTCCCCAGTGAGGTCTTACTTATTTCTTATTCACCGTTAAAAGACAGTTGCCCCAGCAATTACTAATGGTGGTAGTTTTGTTTTATTGATGCGTGTTGTTTAGAAGCGTTTTATTTATTTGTCCTTGATATGTATGCCTTCAAACAGGATGTTGGTTAAAGTTAGACTACAAGTCTTGCTCCTGTAGTTTCTATCGTTTGATTTGTCTCATGCAATGAAGTTTAGATTAAGGTGGTAAAGCATATCAGTCCTACCTATCTTATTACATCGAAAGATTAA
The DNA here is from genome assembly GCF_026914265.1 of Mya arenaria. NCBI lineage: Eukaryota > Metazoa > Mollusca > Bivalvia > Myida > Myidae > Mya > Mya arenaria. The sequence continues at coordinate 37,692,583 of NC_069138.1, read as the reverse complement.
GCTTTAGAGTTCTACCTATCTTATTTCATCGAGGGGTTTTACCATAACATATCTTCCTATCTTATTACATCGAGAGGTTAAATCATAACATATCTACCTATCTTATTACATCGAGGGGTTAAATCATAACAACTCTACCTACCTTATTACATCGAGGGGTTAAATCACAACAGCTCTACCTATCTTGTTACATCGAGAGGGTAAAGCAAAACAGCTCTACCTATCTTATTTCATCGAGGGGGTAAAGAATAACAGCTCTACCAATCTTATTTCATCGATGGGGTAACGAATAACAGTTCTACCTATCTTATTTACTTTTCACTATCACTTGAAATTAGAATATGTTTGCTGTTATCCTCAACATACTGACCTGATCCCGATCCCAATCTAGTCCCATTTCCGGTTCCGGTGATTGTATTGCTCGACCCATCGTTTATATACGGCACTGACCTTCCGACAATCGATGCTATAAAAATAAAATGCAGACATTAAATTAAGATATATATATATATATATCGTTTAAGTTGTTATTTTCCCAGTAGTAAAGAAGCATCTTTATTACAAGCCATATTAAACAAACACCACTTGCTTTTACCGTTTAGAACTGTTGATTTCTTTCTTTTTTTTAAAATTCGATCTTGTTCATGACAAAGTCAAATGGTGCATGTTTTTTACTATGACTGATTGACCTAATATTTATTTGAAACGATTGGACTTACTATACCATGAACAAAAATCCCGGCAAAAGTATTAAAATGTTTTCTTTCGATCATTCAATAATAGTTGTTTTTTCAGGTTACCTTTTTCGTATATTGAAAAAAATGTTATACTAAACATACACAAAACTAAATTGAATCATAGTTTAGTTTTGCAGATCATAAGTGTAATAAACCAGGAAATTATAAATTGGGTTGTCAATGTCTGATAATTTAGGGTGCGAAACAGACGCAGAGAGCCTGTCATTCTTGTTCAGTTCGAATATCGCTAACAGAAAATTTGTGTGGTATACACCATTTCCTGCAATCGATTTCTTGGTTTGCATCAACACCCCCGTTGAGCCATATTTGTGTGAAAGGAGATCAACATGATGAACAAAAGTCGTTCGTCTTGTTTCATTGATCGGGGTGCTTCTCTTCTCTCGCCATCTAAGATTTCAGCTGCGGAGAAACGATGTAGAAGTCAGGCTGCCAAGTGGACGCAAAATGTTCGCCGTTTTTATACCACGGTAGCTTGTGATGATCTTGAATTAAAGGAGGTTTTAATAAATTATCAGTGCAAAATGCGACCGCAAATTTACTGTACTGTAAGGTGTTCTAACTTAACGTGAACTATGTAGCTAGGTGTGAAATCTACAATTCCAACAATTTTCGAAAAAGTTGTTTGTTGTTTGTTTCTCTTTCACAGTTGGTAAGTAAAGGTTCGTCTTATATGTCAAGCAGACCTATATTATTTGATAAAAAGAGAAACGTTCATTTATTGTCACCTTAGTGCTTTTCGCAAGAGCTGGTTGTCTTCCTTTGCTTTCTTGTGGATCTTACACTTGTATCGGCATTAACATTATTGGATTTTATGCTATACGATTGAAGACCAAAATGCTTTAACATTCGAAATTGTTGACTATTGAAAAGGATATACACCAGCAAAAAATGAGCTTGGTATTACCGATTAACATTATGGCAGTGGAATTTGTAGTGTCGTCATGTTCTTGTTTGACGGTTATTTCCTACGGTATTTATTGACAAAACATATACTCGTAATCATTTTCTAGTGTCGACATAAATAATACATTAAAACTGGCATCGTTGTCAATCTTCACACATAATACGATATTTTTGATATCACAAGCGTTAAAATTGGAGCTGCTCCTAGATCATGTACTAAGGTGTGAAGTACGTAATCCGTCAAACTGATTTGTGTTCATATGTTTTTATTTACCTTCAGTAACACCATCCGAGCAATATTTTCGACTGGTCCACAGCACAACCCATCTCCACTCATTTTGATAGCTGCATGAATAACCACTTTCTGGGCCTTAGGTTTTTTTAATCTAGGACGCCATTTTGTCGCAAGGAATGCACGTTGAGCATTATTGTGCCATTTTTTTAAATAATTGGTTAACGGATAATTTTGAAGAAATGTCGGATGGGTGGTTGGAAAAAAAGGAATCCAGACAAGTTATTCAGCTTTTATCAATACAATAGGTTTATTGGTACTGCGTTTTGATCCGGGAGGGTGTATTCGACTCGAGTGGATTTTTGCAGATTCGGATTTCACGAGGCACAAGCCGAGTGAAATCAAAATCTGTAAAAATCCAGGAGAGTCGAATACGACATTCTGGATCAAAATGCAGTACTTATAACACTTTTATTATATACATTACTGATTAGATCACTTAAAAGCCACATGTTTTCACAATAAATGTCATTTTAACGACGCACTATTTTGTTTTATGACCAATTTCAATTTTGAATTGATGTTATCATGATATAAGCATTTTGTTTACTTAACCTTGAATTAATTTTAAATCATATCAATTTTATTATAACATTCCAATATTAGTGTCACTTTTTGTTGTAGTTTATTCTAAGACCATTCATGACTGCAAGCATTTTCCTATTTACAACGCAGTTGCCTAACGATGGAATATGCTTGTGTCAGACCAGAAATTGGCTCCTCGTGATTGTTGGGCACTACTTCTTCATCTCCACAGGAAAAGCACACTGGAGAAAATTTAACTGACACACCTGCAGTACTATCATTTATAAACTTTACCCTGCACACAAAATCAATTACTTTTTTAAATGGAAAAGTCTTAGTTTTAATGTTAAAATATATTTATATTCAGCAATGTTTTTTAAAGTCAAGCTGTTTTTTTCTCTACAGCTATAGCAAAGTTTAATTGAACCAAGATTTAATTATTTAAAAAATAGGTGGTCTCCATTTAGGTGGTATCCATTTTTCGGCAAGTGTTCTTGACCATGCTATAATTTCCATGTACATAATACTTCTTATAATTTTGCTGCTTAAATGTAAACGATTATCCACAACTCATGCGCTTAAAAGAACTAACCATTTTGCAGTGATATGCCAACTAGACGAACCTTGCGCGTGTGGATTGCCCGTACAGCCGGGAAAACTAGTTGATGTTATCACTGTATTCAGTGCTCTAATCCATCTTACTTTTTGTAATTTTATGCTTGCATATATTAAGAAAATGCGTTTTGATATGTCATGTATGTATGCCATTTATTTCGGAAAATAGCTCATTAAGGTTATTTGGACACACAGTCGACTTGAGAACAGTCAGTCCATGGTGGCTGTATGACAGATTTGGGTAGATGGTAGCCAAAATATGGTTGAATGAGCTCTGGCTTGACTATTGTAAAACCCGGCTGGTGCTTGTTTGATCATGTTTCGGCTTGACTGTCACCACAATAGGGATACAGAGGGCTGCTGGGGACTAATTGTGTAAACAATAGACAATTTGAAAATGCTCCCTTATGAGGTATGAGGCCCTCAGTGGATTTACAAAACACGATTTGGCTTTCCAAAAACTTACTAGACCTGGAAAAGATGTTGTTTATGGGTTGTTTGGTACCAGAATTATAACACATCAGGTTGGAAAAACACTCGATAAACTTAAAAAGTGATACTTCCGGCTGGATAGGACTAAAGGAAACGCACACAAATATATTATATGAAGCTTGATCAGCACGGGATGCGCTTGAAAAGGGAAATTGTATGGTAAGCTTCACTTTCAATAAAAAGAGATGAAATATTATTAAGAATGTTTATTGAATTTATTAACGTCATAAAATTATGCATCATAAAACAGTTTCATCATATTTCCATAAAGACATATGTTTACTGCGGCATGGGTAAATTGGCACCTGTTGTATTCTTTGGACGGATTCATATGGTATTGCAGAACATTTTTAAATGCAAATAGTTTGTGTTGAATAGAGCATTAGAGAACGCTAAATAGAGGCTAATACTACGAATGTAATATATCAATATCTGTATCTAATACAACTCTTATTCACCGAGCGATATCATGTTGCAGTAATTCAATGAATGTAAACAAGATATTTGTCCTTCAAAAACAGAAATGTCATACTGTCAGAAAACATTTAAACTGCACGTATTCACGTTTATTTTATTCTAAAAGTAAGAATCAATAATGTTTTTTAGCATAAGCTGAAATAGGATTGCGATAGCTTTGATAAAAAATAAGATGTATTTGAAAGTTACGGACTCCATTTTGATATCATATACATCTTTAAAAAATACCAGAAAGCTTATTTTGAAAATAAAATATTTCAATGTAAAATTTACTTCATATTTCAAACATTTCAGTCCTTTGTAAAAACAGTCTTCCGAGAAAATTCAAAATGGTTTTGCAGAATAAACAAAGTTGCATTAAAAACAATTTGTGATTTATAAATCTATGTTAAACCTATGTATACATCTATGCTCAATTATAGAATCTGATCGTCTTTGCTTTGAGCATAGATTCACAATAAACACTGTTTGTGATGGATACAGATAACTACATTAGAATAGAATCATGTCGTATCAACTAACTAAACATTATCACATAACACACACTTATAAATTCTTCAAGCACGAAAGGAATGCAGGCATGAGAAAGAGTAGGGCGGTTGTCATGGAGGCGCGTGTTGAGGCGTTGCAGAGGGCGCTGTTACAGTAGCAGTCGTCGGTGCTTGTACCTCCCGCGTTATTTGATGTGCAACCAGGTGACAACCCCAGGGCGATGGGCAAACATGTACGGGTTACCACTGGAACAAAACAAAACGAATCGAAAGTCATTATTAAACGATCAGTGTGAGATTTGACGTTCCAAAACAGGTTTAAACCTGACTATTGAGCAGTTTTACTAACATGAACTGTTTCTTTTTTGTCCTATATAGGAAATTTAAATTGTGTTGAATACTACTTACCTTTCTTTTTAGTAACCCATGTATAATTGTTTTATATATCTTATTTAGGTAAATTCAATTTTTAAGGAAAACTGCAATATTTTAAAACCACTTTTGGAAGGAAATGGGCCTATTCATGAATACTGGTGTATAAATTCCTACCTTCATTGTCTCCCGCCTTGGCCTTGTTTTTACCACACATGGCACAATTGTCCGCCTTAGAGCCCGAAAGGAACGGGTCAGCGCAGTCACTGCTGAGCAAAGACGAACACACATAACACTCGAACGCCTCTGACTGACCTGTTAGGGATTAAAGCAGTAAGGTGTAAATATAGGTTGTTGTTTAAAAACATACTGTTCCAAAATAAAATAAAAGGATAATTAAATGAATGCCATCAATGAATGAAATCGTTTCCTAACCCATGTATGTAAATGCAGACAGGCATTCTGTTTGATAACCAAACCACCCTTATTATAACTATTTAATATTTATATCGTACGTTTATTGCATTTTTATTTTTACATCAATTTCCACGTATCAATCGCCTGCTATAAAATCATTTACGGAAACATCATCTTATCTTTGATTATCATTATCCTAATAGTTATACTTCGACGAATTAATTTAAGTCGTAATATTTACAACACACGTCTTATTCATAATATTAAATATCTGAAAATTGTAGTGTAACTAAATACCACAAAAATATCCAAGGACACAGCACGCAGCAACAGCAAATCCAACTGTCACCTTCATGGTTATGATCTTGTAAACGTTTGTTCAGTTGTTCTTACTACAACTCCCTCGCCCCCTATGGTGGAAGATACAGTCCGGGGTAGCTTTTATTCTCAGTCGGGATCGTTGTAAGCCGGAATCGTATGTCATCAGATTTCGAGTGTTCATTTATGATTTGCTACCTCGTTTTTGTAATGTATTTGGTCTACCTCTGTATAGATTTGTTGAGCTCTATTGCATACCAGGAGAGGCAGAGATAAAAGGAATGACAATTTATCAGGGGGTACACGTATTCCGAGTCTGCAACGGTTTAAGAGAGGTGTTTGTATCTGAGCTGCAAGCTGGCGGTGAAACGGTGAAAAAATAGGATTTTCGGAACCAGTTTTCGTCTGATAAAAAGTTTAAAGTATATATTTCTAAAACATCATGACGTGCATTCGGCTTTACAATCACCATGTTTCTCTCGGTTTTTCATTTAATAATATTAAGTTACGGAATAAAAATGTTTTGAAGGTAAACTTTCGACCAGTCTGTTGTTAATAAATGGGTGAAGCGAGATTTCGATACTTTTAAGATCATTTAAGCTCCAAATACATATTGTTTTGCAATGTTTTCTCCTTCAACATTATTCAAATGTAGTACTTTGCTTTCCTGACAATGCTTTTGCTGTACAAGAACCTTCATGGCCATTTTTTATTGGTTTAACCACCTAAATGTGTGCTGATAATAGTTTAACAACGTTTGGGTTTCTGGGCGAAAAAAAAATGAAAAGCATTTATAAATGATAGCAAACTGTGTGACACATTGAATGCGTGACCACCAAATCTTGATTACTTTCTATATAATTATACATAGGTTGGTCTGTTTGATTTTCTGTCCCTATTTTAGAACCGTTTAAAAACAAGCTTCCTATCTATATTTTACCCTGCTTTCCCAGGTTAACTCTAGCAGCAAAACATTTGGTTTGATTTAAATGGTAATTTTTATGATATTAATCCTGTCCTTTAACTCTCCTGTTGGTATGAACTGAATTCAGAGTGAATTTAATCGGATAATCACTTTCGACATGCTCCCCCGCCCCCTTATAAAATCGTCCAAATTTACTTTCTATTCAATATCGGATATAAGCAATAAGATAATGCATCATTTCGGACAAGAAATTGTTAAAAACAGATTTGGGGAGTCCCCCCCCCCTTTCAACATTTTATACCATATAATATTCAGTTCTGAGGGAGAGACGCATGTCAAAAGATTACTTCAATTCCTGGAGCCGGCCCTGCATCTTAGAAGCATTGTCGATGCAAACACAACGGTTAATCTTGAGAGTGCAGCTTTAAACTTCACCGCATACAGAAAATTTGCTCACACGAGCTATAGTTCCATGTGTGACGTCATTTTTTTTTTCATGACTCGCCATGTTATTTTGGTCCCAAATGAGGTATCTTGGCGAAATTGAGTTAGTATCAGATTTACAGAGCTTATTCTTTTCCAAACGCAAATCATTTTATTATTTAATTTCCAATTTTTGACTGTGAAATTGAAGTTTCCGTATTACAGGTAAAGCAACAAAAAGTATGTTTCTTGAACATGTTTACTTCTTAATGATTTTCGACATATACGAGAATATATAGAAAACATAAACATTTTTATATGTACATGTAGATCAAATAGTGCTACACTTAAGACACACTAATTAAACCTTTATATAAAAAATATTACAATTTCACCCCTCTGGTGACATGTAAATTTGGTTGCTATGGCAAATATATAAGTATATTTAACTGAAAATCATATGTTACAATTGCAACCCTCTGGTGACAACAGAATACAAAAATGCTTGCCGTGGCAATGGTTTTCTTATAATTCATAGACAATAATGTTGTTTATTCATATTCACATTCAAGGCATTGTTTTAGTGAAGGGCAAATATAATAAGCTGGCAACTATCATAATATCGATGAAGTTAAGATGATTATGTAGACAAAAATGATACAAAAGCAACATCAATACCTCTAACCTACTCATTTGGACATGTGATTTACACCCCACCCCCACACATTTTCATAACCCTCAAAAAAGGTTGCTTATTATTATGAAATATATTAAAAGAATTATATGACTTTGTCAAATGAGATAAAATCATTATGAAATAAAATAAACGTAAAAATAGCTAAGTATATACTTTATCATCCCTTAAGTTTCCAATGGTGAGATTTTCTTTCTTTGTTCTTGATTAATATGTTGCTTCTAACATTATTTAAACTTAAGTACATATTGTCAACTAAAATCAATATGGAAATATTGGTTATTGGATAGTTCATACATCATTTGAACATAAACAAATAAAAACAAACACTTGTTCACGTCAAGTGCTCATAAACGTAATAACTAATTAATTACTAGTTCATATATGTCAACTTCCAAAAGCATTTGCAAAGAAACATCTTATCATGGTGCAGAGTCCTTTTAGCATGAAGGTCTCTGATTTCAATTCTCTCTTGCATTTCAACACTGCACACAGGGCAACATCTGGATTGTCAACATATTTCCCGCGAAAAAACACTGTCCCTGGAAAGCCTCTAGTGATCCTGAAAGATAAGTAACTATATATAATAATGTAAAAAAATGAATAAGTTCATATTTTTAAAGCATTAATAATTCAATAAACATTCATAATGACTACACAGCCATTTAATAAAAATGTAACAAAATGCATTTTGATAATATTTATCAGGTTTACCTTCAATGATATAGAAACCATTACATATAACTTTTAAGCTCAAGAACTCCATGACTATGATTTTGTATCATCCAAACTTAAGACCATGAAGGTGTATTTACTTAAAATGACTGTACTTGGTCCTGGTATTTGCTTTTACATGTTCTTTAAGAAGTTCATCGAATTGGCTGGGTACTATCACTTTAATTTATGTGCTAATCCTGTAAAATGCCGGGCGGGACTGAAATGTGTTGCCTTCTGTGTCAAAAAGGTCAATAATATCAGGTTTGAAGTTGATTTTCTCGAGAAAGAGGTTACCTCATTTGGACCCAAAATCACAGAGCTCATTACGTCATCTTTGGATGCGATAATAAATGTTTTACCTGTAAGATAATGAACACAACACGTTTTATTGTACATTATGGATTTTGTCGCGGTAAAAAAAAAAAAAAAAACTAGTTTTAAATGAAATACACTATTGAAAAGCAAATATTTGGCACAGTTGGTTTATTATGAAGTGTAACTTTTATATACAAAAGTTATCTGATACTTTTTAATGAGGGATTGATATATTTCAGATGGATATAACCAGCGGATCATTGAATATTTCGGGAATACCTTTGCCTGAGGAAACAGTGGTCTCAGGACGGTTCATTTGCGAAAAATGTGACTATTGTAGCAAAACGCTTAGCAACTTAAAACGACACATGAAAGTTTACAGAGATAATTCAGAGATCTATAAACGAGTATCCCAACGAAACCATCTAGATCTACTTCAGATAATACAACAGAGGACTTTATATATGTAACCATAGTGCGAAGGTCTACAAGAAAAAGTACGGATTAAATCTTCACACAAAGAAACATGAAGACACCTTCAAACACACATGTCAAGTTTGAAAACGTGGATTCAATCAGACAACTCTTAGGTTTCACTGTGCTAGCCTTCGAGATTCAAGACCTGCCTTCTTCAGGTTTTTCACATTGTATTCAAGTCGTTGACTAAGCGTGCTTAATATCAACACTGCGGTTATAATAGTCATAGAGCGCATGTCAATGCCACAACTATCCCCAGTTGGTAACTTATGTTTTAAAGTCATGCATCATAGTTATGTTGATGTCCGTAGACTTGGACATGTCTGTAATCAATATTTTGATACTTCACTGTGGCCAACAAAGGCTATTTACAACAACAAAAGTAAAACCGTTACCATTCCTGATAAAACGTCAGTGATTACGGCTCACTTTAGTGATCCACCGTACTAAATGGCAAAGGAGAGAAACATGTACACGAAGCTTTTGTAAACAGTTGTAAAATAGGAACGGACAATCAAACAGGCCAACCTATATATAATTGTATACAAAGTATTCAACATGTGGTGGTATTATATCATAAAAAGTGGTCACATGTCCAATTTGTCGCAAAGTACGCTATTATTTATAAACAGTGTGTGTATACCACGTGATAAAATGCGTAATAAATGCTACGTCGGAAGGACTGCCCTTGGTTTCTTTTAAAATGGTGAGGAAAAAGAAAAGTTATATTTGGTTTAAGTATTCATTTGAAACAAAATGTAGCCTACCGACGTAGCATATGTGACGTTATTTATCACGTGGGTTACACACACTGATAGATGCTTGTCAAATTTCATGCAGCTCAGATGCCCAAACGTGCTTAAACTATTATCAGCACACAGTTTAAACCAAAACAATTTGACCATGAAAGCCCTTGTACAGCAAAGAAAGCGTCAACAAATATCACTTGCGAATAATTTTAAAGGCGAAAACATAGCAAGTGAGCTAAAATGGCCTGCAAAGTATCAAAATCTCGCTTTCCACATTTGTAAATACTGGTCGAAGGTTTTCCTTCAATAACTTTTTTTTCAGTAACCTAATCGCTTTAAATAAAAAGCCAAGAAAAAGATGTATAATGTAGAGCCGAATATAATTAATAATACGGTCCAGGCGAAATCAGTCATTTTTGGTTTGGATTGTTTTTTACATTCATAGTATTTAAATTATTATTGGTACATAACATAACTGCATTCTTATATCATGCTTGTAAATTTGAATTATGTTATGTCATACTATGTTGTACAAAATGCATACATAAATCCAAATTGTAAAAAACAAACAAAAAAAAACAAAAAAAAAACACAGTCATGGTTTAACATTCGCCTAAACCTGTTTCAAAGAAATGGAAAACCTTGTTTTTTTCTGGGGGTCGGGGACGGGGAGGGGGTTGCCCTCTCGCAATTTTTTTCGCCATCGTCCGAAGAACGCAAAATTAAATTGGTAAGACCTGAATGAGTTCTTTTACGCTGTTAGAATTAAATAGAATTGCTGAACAAGTTTATGAACGCAGTTTATCATTTTAATGAATTTAACCCTAAGGTTACTTGTAAACTTTTTTTATCGAGTTTGATATACCAAATTTCACTAATTCATTTATAATAGATATTAATCATACCTTCGTGAAGTTATTTTAAACGTGTTAGCATTTATGAAACAATATTTTTATCTTGGTATAGAATTTAAAAAAAATATAACGAACAGCTTTCTTTATATAATCAAAAAAAAACTTTTCTTTTGGCTGTCAACCAGCACAAACAACGTCTGCGGGAGTAACTTCCTTTTCAAACTCTCTGAATTAAGCTCCATAAATTTTGAAGCATTTTTTGTTAAGATCTAAATTGAATTAGCATATAATTGACATTTATATTGAAATCAGAGAGAATCAACAATTTATCTTTCTCAATGATACAGTAAAGCCCGAAATGCTTTAAACAGACCGTTTATAATAATTCGCACTTGTACAATTGACTGAAAAATAATTATAATGTTTTAATGACGGTATTTTTGTGACATGACTTTAACATGAACGTGGATGTGTGGTCATTTTTCATAGTCCGTGCTTCCAAGTGAAAATCAAGTTTTTGACCAGTAGATATATGCCGTGACCTTTCCATAAGCCCGTTTTGCTTTTGAAAGAACAGTTTTTCTATTATCACGAGTGAAATAAAATACGATCTTACACTGAAATAAACAATTTTCTGTTGTTTTTTTATACTTTTTTTTCGGAGTTTTATTAGCATTTTAATTTATTTCTTAATTACCCCTTTTTGGAAAAGGGAGTTTTTACGCCGTTAAATGTTACCCGTGGGACGCACCTTTCAAGAAATAATGCTTCACTCTCCTCAGAACTATTTAAGGACCGATTTAACAACTAACATAATCCGAATCACTGCGCGCATATCCATGACAACCTCGAATTATCACATATCCATGCGCATTTATTTTCATAACGCGCAAAAGAGTGCCAGCAAAAATACATTTTTACTTCATTTTGTTTAACTATGGTGGGAGAAAAAGCATCTACCATAGCCGCTCGGTAAACCTCGTTTTCGCAAAACACCCTACGCTCTCTGGTTGGGATGAACCTATCTTACACTCTCGGCCATGGAAGATACTTATAATCCCGCTTTTCAAACGTTTTCTTGATCTTGAAGCTGAATGTTCGAACATTTGCGTTCATACCAAACAAATTACAGACGAAAACAACTGTTCGAACATAAATAGAATGTTTTAGCATCGTTCAACTGTATTTTAAACTGTTTGTCGTTGTAATATGTAATACGAATTTCTCGGAAAATTCACACAACAATTCACAGATTTACTGATATTTTTTTAACCACACCACGCCTCAAAATTTGTCATCAAACTAGCATGGTCCTTATCATTACCTGGAAATCGACCTGTCTTCAAGCAAAACAGACTGATCTCTGAATATCCATGTATCATGAAACTCACTCTTAAACTAAGAAAAATGTTTAATATTCAATGATTATCCCCAATTGTTTTGCTAACACATGTACATTCGACCTTTCAAATTTTCATTCAATAAATGGCGGCGTAGTAATTTTGTTGTGTATTCATGTCTCGCTTAAAATAAAAGTGTTTTCGTTATGAAACATAGATGCACAAATAAAACTTCATTGATAACTGTTCATAAAATATTTGCACTAAAAAACGAGCGAATAATTAGCTGTAAAAAGAATATCAGAGAACTTTTTCTCAACAAACCGGAAATAGAAGATTAACAGCTACGCCATCTGCTATCATAAACATAGAATTGCATGAAGGGCGTCCCACGGGTTACGGCGTAAAAACACCCTTTTCCAAAAAGGGGGTAATTAAAATACTAATAAAACTCCGAAAACAAGCATAACAGAAACAGAAAATGTGTTTATTCAGTGTTAGATCGTGCCTTAGTTAACGAGTGTCATAGAAAAACATATTTTAACGAGTGGCGGAGCACTGAAACAAAAAAATATCCTCTATTTCCTCAACGAAAATATGTGTGAACAATGAATTCAGATTATCTTCTTAGGTCGATTTTTTAAGTTGATTTGACTAAGGTTTATGATCGCACCCGTACTCCTTATAAATAATGCGCACATACAAAGTTTATATTTAAATGCATGTTTTATGATTTAACATAAAATTATAATAAAAGATGTAAACTATGATATATTCCTGCACTCGATTCCACGGAATAAAATGTTCCTAACCATAATCTTAATCCTTAACCAACATGCATTCCGGTAATAACATTTAAATTGGTTAGTTAATCGCCCAAGCGTAATTAATTTTGTTGCGTTATAATAAGATTCCAATCAAACTTCACAAATTGTCGTCCACCGTTGGAATGTGTATTGAAAAACATTCGAGTTTTAAGATTAAAGGCCTTCATCAATTCAACAGTCAACATTAATACAATAACATTTCCTCTTTCATTGAGTTTCGATAAACAATATTTTGCATTTGAAATAAACAAACAAGGTTTATTTTTGAATTTTTGAATACTAGGCTTGTCCCTGTAGTTTTTATTGCATTGTTGAGTATAGTTTACAAAGTCCCTAAATATTGATAGGAGATTTGTTTTGTTTAAAAAAATATTTCAATTCATCATGATTATGACTTCCTGTCAAATTATCCCAGACTACCAATGCATATTCCGAATAAACATTTTATAAGACGAAACTCCATTTTCAATCGTTTGTTTGTTACAGTTTATTCAACATAATACTATAAACAAAATAAACAAAAGACAGCCAACTCATTGCCAAAGTTATTGGAGTTATAGAGTTGAAACCTACCTACTTATTAGACAGTAAGAGCACTTTACAGAATGTACGTAAGGTAAATTATTTGTAGTAGTACAGTCCATTGCCATTACATTCAAGCCGATACGGTATAAAAATGGTTACAACGAACAAGATTGTACACAAAGCACTCACTCCATGCCTCATGTACTCAATCCATGACCCATGTTCTCACTACTTGCTCCATGTTATCTCTGTGCACCCCATGTACTCTGTACATGCCCCAAGTACTCACTACATGCCCCATATACTCACTACATGCCCCATGTACTCACTACATGCCTCACTGCATGCCCCATGTATTCATTACATGCCCCATGTACTCAATCCGTGTCCCATGTACTCACTGCATGCCCCATGTACTACATGCCCCATGTACTCACTATATGCCTACCTGCATACCTCGAGTACTCACTGAATGCCCAATGTACTCACTACATGCATCACTGCATGCCCCATGTATTCATTACATGCCCCATGTAATCACTCCGTGTCCCATGTACTCACTTCATGTCCCATGTACTCACTACATGTCACATGTACTCATTCGATGGCTAGTCTTACTGCATGCCCCATGTACTCACTACATGCCCCATGCACTCACTCCATGTCTTGCCTCACTGCATACCCCATATACTCACTGCATGTCCCATGTACTCACTGCATGTCCCATATACTCACTCCTTGCCTCGCCTCACTGCATGTCTCATGTGCTACTACTTGCCTCACTGCATGCCCCATGCACTCACTACACGCCCCATGTACTCACTCCATGCCTCATGTACTCACTACATACTTCACTGCATGCCCAATGTACTCACTACATGATCCATGTACTCACTACATGCCTCACTTCGCTACATGCCCCATGTACTCACTACATGCCTCGCTGCATACTTCATGTATTCACTACATGCCTAACTGCATACTTCATGTATTCACTACATGCCACACTGTATACTTCATGTATTCACTACATGCCTCACTGCATACTTCATGTATTCACTACATGCCTAACTGCATACTTCATGTATTTACTACATGCCTAACTGCATACTTCATGTATTCACTACATGCCTCACTGCATACTTCATGTACTCACTACATGCCTCACTTCGCTACATGCCCCATGTACTCACTACATGCCTTACTTCGCTACATGCCCCATGTACTCACTACATGCCTTACTTCGCTACATGCCCCATGTACTCACTACATGCCTCACTTCGCTACATGCCCCATGTACTCACTACATTCCTCACTTCGCTACATGCCCCATGTACTCACTACATGCCTTACTTCGCTACATGCCCCATGTACTCACTACATGCCTCACTTCGCTACATGCCCCATGTACTCACTACATGCCTCACTTCGCTACATGCCCCATGTACTCACTACATGCCTTTCTGCATACCCCATATAAATTCGCTTCTAACATGATATATTTACTATGTGCATCAGTACTAAAAAGGATTTGACATTAAATATATATAATACGGTAAATTCAACCAAACACCGAAAAAGCAGAACGTTAATAATTTTAATAATACGATATCCCATTTAGCAATTGCTTTATTTATAGAGACATTCACAAAAGGCCTCCTCACATATAAACAATGCCGTGTCTTATAAGCACGATATTAACGACGTATTGCGTTATAGCAATCTAAGTGAAAGTGGTACACGAAAACATTTCGACGATGAAATTTGTTCCCGCCTGAAATAATATACAATTGCCTTTTAACAGTTCGATATAAAAGAGGAAAAAGCTTTTAAAAGTGCATAAACGTGAAACAGTCATCAAACAATTTTCTATTCATGAATCAATTATTTCGCAATTCAAGGTTCTAGACCACGTGTGTGTTTACAAACAATTGCCACATGTGAATGGATTTGAGTTATGTTGGTATTAAAGAATAAAGTGTTGGATGTTCAGAACTGCTCCGGCAAAGCTTTTGTTCATTTCTGTTGTAAGTGAGATGCTATCATTTACAACATAAATACAATTAACTGTCGTTCAATTCTGCACATTTTTCAGCATTTGCGGTTGGGGTATATGTACATGTACATTTTATCTACAATTAGCTTTGCCAGTGTCATTATCATGCAGAGTAATTGAACTTTCTAGGCGAGTGACTATTGGCGGACTATTAATACGGTTATTGATTATTGTTTGTGTTTTTCCTCTGACAATTTTAGAATAGAAAAGAAGTCCGTTTCGCGGTCACATGAGCAACTGACTGTATATCAACATCACGTATATCCTAATAAAGCAGAATTCACACGGCACCTTATTATTGGATCGATTTGTATGCAAGTGACACATAATATGATCTCCTGTAACACCACAAAGTGTAGTAAGAAAACACCGAGTAATTATGACATATCAACACAGAGACGACAAGATACAAATACGGAAAAAGAAAGAAATCATTTTATTCGTATTTCAATATTCATTTAAAAATTGAACACAAGGGAATAAACTGATGCACTTTATGGAGTAACAAGCTTGTCATTTCGCGTTCATACAAGAAGCACACTCAAAACAAATGTGACGAATATGTTCTCAGGTAATCCTTACATATATCTTTATCTCTCAAATATATTTGGAAAATATAATTCCTAAAATGAACACAAAAAAATATCCTTGCCGATAAATTAACAAACCAAACAAAGAAATAAAGTGTTCACATATTTGTAACACAATTCAAATACATGTGCGAAATAAACATGAGTGAAATAGCACACATGTCACAACTTTTATGTGTGAAATCACCCATCATCAATTATGCTAAATATACATTCCTATAAAATTTAAATTATAATCATGTAAGGACGGATATTTTATAATGAAATTATGAATCTTTAAATATATCTTTTATAAACATAGAAAACATCAAACATATGAAAATAGCCTTTCTTTTCCGAGTGTAAAGATGTGATATGAATAACTCTTGAGTCTGTTTCTTGGGTATGAACCAGTCAAGGTTCCATTTTGAGAGTCCAGTGGTTGAGCCAAGCAAAGCAATCCAAAATGAACAATACGTCTACCAAGACCGACTCGGAGTTATTAATATCAACAGCTGCCTTCACAATCTAGAGAAACGATCGAATTGAAATAAACTAACTATCCCGTGGGATCTCACAAAATCTCGCGAACTATTGTACATATTAAACTTTTCCCAATTTGAACACATTAAAACATCATTATGTTTGATATATTCAACTAACATCTATAATTTGATTTATAAATAATACTCATCTAAACAGACTTGCAAAACATCTTTAATGACACGACATCAATGTAGGATTTAATGCTTAAGTATTTATGAAAAACATTTGGTCAGGTCACTGCTAGCGGACGACTTCACTATAATGTTTGCATACACAGATGGACTGCAATTTTAAAATATTCAATGTAGACATATACAATCATTATTTGCAAAAATTTCTTCGAGATAAACAACGTAAATGGTAAAAAAAAACGTCCTTCAAGATAATTGGACAACTGTCATACTTGTTCTCAATAAGGTCATTGGCATCGAAATTACTGAAATAAAACATAATTTGACCAAGCACAAACGTCGTTTATTAAGATCAGAAATGTTCCGAAGATGTAGGTGTGACGATGACATCGTGTGTATGTGATTATGAATTGCAATTGATGAAAGTATATGCCTTTGTGTAAGGCAGTGCAACACGAATGTAAATGTAACAGAACAATATCAACAAATATTAAAAACTACATACTAGCTTACTTTAAAACAAACCCAAAACGATAAATGCTCGCTTCTGCCATAAATGAAAATATACATGTTGATACTTGTTTTCAAATGATTGCATGTATGTGCAAATAGTTGATGATTTGTTGTTGATTTTAGTAAATTAAAGTATATGAGTGTATTTATTGATCTATATCGTGTCATAATTAAAGATCACTTTGTGAAGCGATTATTGCAGATTATAAGTGTAATAAATCTGGAAATGATCATTAAAATGGCCAATGTCTAACAAGTCAGGTTGGGATATGGAAACAGAGAGCCTATCATATTTGTTCAGCTTGAAAACCGCTGACAGGAAACTTGTGAAGTATACACCATTTATTTCAATTGATTTCTTGGTTTGCATTAAGACACCAGTCGTGCCATATTTGTGTGAAAGGAGATCAACATGATGAATGAAAGTAGTTGGTCTGGTTTCATTTATCGGTGTGTCTGTGTCATTTTGTCGTCGTAGATTCAGCTGCGAAGAAACGATGTAGTAGCCAGGCTGCCTGATGAATATTTCCCCTTCGAGTTCCAAGTGGAGGCAATTGTTTGCGTAAAATGTTTGACCGTTTTTATTCCACAGGACCTTGTGATGACCTTGAAATGAAGAAGTGTTTGATATATCATCCGTGATAGATGCAAACACGCATATCACACGATATGATACAAAATTTTATCTGTTCTTACCATCAATAATGTAGCTTGGTTTGAACCCAACAATTCCAACTACTTTAGCAATTGGCTGCTTGTCGTTTGTTTCTTTTTCACAGTCAGCATACTCTTCCGCTATGTCAATGAGACCTGTATTATGTACAAAACACACTAAAACATGGAAGGTGGAAATTAGGATAAATTCATTTACTAATAATGTACTAAATAACATATACATTCACTGTTTATGGCTTCGCGTTTGCCTTCCTCAACGGAAAAAAACAACATCTAAACTTAGACTTACTTTGACTGGAACTGCTGTAGTAATACTGAGCTGCCATTTCCTAAAAGTTAATATATATTTAAGTGTATATTTTATAACATGCCAAACAAGATAGACCCATATCACGCATTGACATATTTGTCTGAGTTTGAGTACGGCGAAATATTATTCATCCTTAATAGAATCACTGCTAATTGTTAATTGATTCAAACTGAAGTGCTGACAAATTATTTATTTTTTTAAATGGCAAAACAGTCTAGATGAAGCAACCATTATATCAGGTTCGATGTTCTTTGGATTTTTTCCAGAGTTTTTGACGGAACATTAAACAACACATTGAGTTTACAATTACTTTTGATGAAAATTTCTCCGTTATTCTTCATGTCAAAAGTATTGGTTATAAATGCAGTGTTCCTTGAACAATTTAAAGAAACAATAGGTAAACAATGAGACCAATTAACTTGATGGTTTACCGTTTGAAACAACATTTCAAAAAGGCTTTTCGTAGGACCGCAACACATCCCATCGTCTCTCTGTTTGACAGCAGACTGACCAGAAGCTTCTGGACCGAGGTTTATTTGAGCATTGGACTTCATTGTGTCGCAAGAAATGCATGCTAAGCTTTCTTGTGGCATTGTTAAAGATGAACTAATAACAGCCCAGATTATTATAAGAATTAGGAATGTCAACGTTAGGACAATGTTTGCTAGTAAACAAATAACCGCTATTATTTTTAAATGAATGCGATTGCATTTGCCGCACCCCTGAAAAAGTAACTCACTCTTTAAATATCACATATCACAAACTCCAAGTCAGTCGATTTGTGCTAGTGTTTGCTTCACATTTCATCTTGATTATGTACAGAAGTAAAATTAACCTTCCAGTGAATCAATATTGACTATTTATAAACATCAGCTTTATCAACTTGTGCCTAAAATATTTTTTCCTGAAAGTTTAGTATTAGTATAAAAGAACAACACCAACAACAAAAAACATTTCAACACTTTTCAGTACCCTCTCCTTTCTTGTAAGATTGGTATCACTAGGCATCATTTCTGTGTTTACCCTACGTTGTAAGTGAACTCAGGACTGATGTGACGTCATATACAGGATAAGAGTCGCCAGTGTCAAAACTGAAAGGAGTTAAACAAGACCGATTACAATTTAACAATCATTTTAAACCTAGGTGCAGATAGGTTATCTTTTTTTAATAACATATTATACATGGGTTTTATCCGTAACGTTGTGAATTTCATTTATAAACTTTACGTTTAGTTACTGTTCTCATGTAACATGGTTCAGTAGCGGAAAATCCTAAACATGACATATGCTAAGTTTAAAATATACACCAAGACCCCGTAACTGACATATCACTGGATAAAATCTGATCAGTTTCAAAACACTCGAGTTTGTCAAACACCGATGGGTGGCGTATCAACGAACGCTGTCATTGTCATCGAGACTGAACGCTAAAAAGGATAAAACTAAAACAACAAAAATATAAACGTTTGTATATGTAACCCGAAACGGATGCCTCTCCATCTCTGCATATAGTCTCAATACGGTGAACAATTGTTGCAAGTTATTTCGAATCCTTCAAGAGGTTCAATAGATAAGTAGAGGACACGAACTGTATTAATATAATCTTAAACATCAAAGTGAGACTTTGTCCTTGAACCGAGCTAGTTGTATCATGCGGTGTGCACATCGTCTCAACATGGGAAATATAGTCAGGCAATAGTCATATGACCTTTGATATGCAGAGGACACAAAATAAAGTTATATTGTAGTCATATGACCTTTGACCTCTTAAGTTTGACATTGAACTTGAACCGAGCTGGTTGAAACATCCGCTTTGCACATCGTTCCAATATGGTGAACACTTGTGGCAAGTTATTTCACTATCACTCAAGCGGTTCAACAGATATAGAACGAACGCGATTTGTGACGGACGGACGGACGGGCGGATTGTCTGGCGGACGAAAGGACGGACGGACGGACGGACAGACAGACAGAACGTGACTGACCGAGTTAAAATGATACAATATCCTATTGCACATACAATGACCGTTGACAACCATTTATCAGCTACACATGTGCCTGCATTTTGCATATCAGCTGGATATTCCCCTTATGGTACATGTCTCCACTGACTTTGTAGATAATTTTAATAATTTCTCCGACGCGATTAGCTCAAGATGGCTTTAAAAACGACTTTCCACTTTTATCAATCAAAGATCATTCATGCTTTCTGTCAAAAATGTCACTTGGTTCATTCCTAACGGAAGAGCTTGTATTACTGTTTTTGAAAGTCTAGTTCCCAACACAGTAGCCATTAGTTCTGGTTGCCTTTAAAGGTGCTACTTTTATTTTCCAACAAATCAAACATTTGATTTTAGCTACTCATTCCATGCCTTGCATATAATACATGCATGTCCTTATGCAAGATCCTTTGCATCAACGAAGACTTGGATTGATGTTGAATTTACTTCATGAATTAAGTTTATGGATCTTGATACTCTGATATCATTCATGATTTATTTCATGGTCAATTTTATCATCCCAGTTATATTTCTTACACCACAAATTCTAAAGTATTGCCTTGATCTTCAAATGGAAGCAAAACTTTTATTCCAATTTCTTTCAGAACGTAAGTCTTTGTACAACGATTCTTCAGATTTTCTGAATTTGTTTTGCATGTAAACATATCTTCATCCGCTTTCCATAAAACGTCCAACATTTTCTTCTTTGGCACATTTCCATATGATAGGTTCACTTCACTTCCCTGATCTTTTTCAGAGATCTTTCAATTACATTTGTCGAATTTAATAACCATTTTCTAGCAACATTCCAGCATTTTTCGGAGGGTAAAAAGGCCCCAAAGAGAATATTTATAAATTACAACAATTTCTTACGGATTCATTTTGTAAGTCGAATATTCGAATATCGATCAAACGAATTACCGTATATTCGAATATCAATTTTGTCATTCATTTGCATTCCTACTTTTTTAAAGAAATTTGACAGTTCTGTATACATCTCTATACCCATGTTTTTTTATTAAACACATAGCCATGCTATCATCCATGTAGGTTGATTTTAGTACAGTTTTTGTTCCTACTGGAAATTCTTTTTTATACATTTCTGCATATATTCTACAAAAAATAACGTTGTGAATTCTGAGCTTTCTCCACTATTCGGAGTCCGTCTAAGCGGTAAAAGCCTGGCATGTTGCTCCTCTGTATTTCGTATATTTTGGTTACAAACCGATGAAGTTCTGGGTATTATTGTCCTATTTAAAGATCCAGAACGGGCCTAGATGTTGCTACTCTCAGTTAATAACTTATAAGTGTGGATACGTTATTGATTTTCCATTCCAATTAATTACTTTTATATTCCCTTTACCCTATATATGCATCTATTGTGTAATGTGTATGGCCATCTACACTTTCAAGGTCAAATTTCGCTGGCATTGTTTCGCATGAGTTAGGGTTTTGGTACGCCCATCGTGCAATAATGCATTTACTTTGACACATTTGTTCTTTGACTTTAAAAGGTATCTCACCCCTAGTGAAAACATCCACTTAAAACTCTTCCAAGTGTTATGCTTTGCCGATGTTGTTAAGCACAGAACTAAAAATATTTTAAGGGCTTCAATGTTCAGGTTCGAAATCATCTAGAAGGACATATTTTACTGAAGTTTGTAGTTAGAGGCCCGGCTAAAATAGCTTGCTGGGAATGTCAAAGTCTAATTATTTAAAACAGAGTCGGTAAAACATTGTGATATTTAGGCATACTGTTCTCAAATGGTTAAGTTTGATTGTTGATAACCACACCCCAAATGAGAGGGCAGAATGTCCCAAATCTTCAATAACTCTCAATGCAGGTTTCTTTAAGTACTGTTTAAGCTGCACGAGCTTATACTGATATGCGGCAGGAGCGGCATTGATACACCAATCAAACGCAGCTTTCCAGCTTTCAATGTCTTTATTATCACCATGGAAAACTGTATCGAAACCCTGTTTAATTGTTTTCACATATCTTTTCCAAAGTGTTTGTTAACGGATTCTGCTTCTGGTGGCTCTTCAGAAGAACTACGCTCAGATCGAATATCCGCCTTTGCTCTTGATTAAATTCATAATTGCATCGTCGTTTTGTCTCTGTCAACTCAAGCTCTAAAAAAATACGTTTAACTATTCTGCTCTATTTTTTCAACTTACAATAATCAATTATTTCATGTCAACAAGTAGTTAAATTGTCCATATCCCTTTCTATCTTGTCACGCATTGCTCTGTATTGTTATTTTGTAGTAACGTCTCCAGCACTTCAGTCTAACATTGTATAAATAAACGAAGTGAAACTGTTTTAATCTCGATTACTTTTAAGTAAATTTCTGCTATATCTGACTCCTCTTTATGATTTTTTTAAAAATTTCGTCCTCCACTTTACAGAGTTCGTGATAATCTATTTCAATTTGTACAAGTGTTCGAAATTTTCAAAATACGAATTACTCTTAAAAATTCACAAAAATATTAGACGAACCTGTTTTGCTTAAAGTAAAAAAAAAATTCAAGATTCTATCTTTACACTATTACAAGGAACCACGCTCTGCTTTTTCCTGTTCTTGGGGCCTAGTATAATGTCGTATAGGGCGTTAAAACTACTAGACTTATTGAAAAAGTTTTGTGTTGTAATCACATGCCCACAACGTTATCCCCGGATGCCAGGCCGCTTATTGGCTTTGAACAGAGCTGAAAACTGAGCGACCTATTTAGTCACACATAGAACCAGGACATCATGTCGTACAGATCAGAATACAGAACCGAATACTGGAATTTAAATGGTAGAACTGCTAACCTTGTATGTCACCAAACCACGTTGATATTGACCGGTTGTTTGCGAATTGAGTTTCCGGCATATCCATGTTTCGTCAATGTATGATCAATTTCTTTACGGGATGGGGGGCTTAAGGGATTTTTAAGACTTCCAAATCGGAGCAAAGTCCCTGTAGAAATAAAAAGGGTGAGTCTTGACCGTGAGGAATCCGCTTATTCAAGCCGCTCACATGCCCGGATTCGGGATAGTGTGGCATAGGACTTGGATACACCCGGTAGATTTTCGTCTACAATGACGGATTTCACTGCGACTCTTCTAGATAGAGCCTATACCTTTGAGGAGGTGGGGTAAACAACGAGAACGTTGATCGACGTGGTAGTGAAAGCTTATATGGGGATCGGGCTCTACTGACGTCACGCCTTATACAGAAGAGTACATCATTTAGTTCACTGTCAACGAAGGTGTAAAGAATAATTAACCTTATTCGGGTTCCCGCAGTCATTTGATCATGAACACATCAAATGGGAGTACAAGAGAGTTAAATTTAAATATTGGCATGAAGACCGTTCATCATTTTAGGTTGTACATGTTCCGACCTGTGTCGGATATGCAGGCCTTTAATGGTATCTTGGATAGGATTCTTGGGCGGGGGCCAGGTTAGTTGTGTTCATAGTATCCTGTGGCCTTATCCTCGATCCGAGATCAGTCATTTCCCTGTTATGTGTGTAACCGGGTGGTTTCATCTCATTTAAGAGAGTTCACATCCTGAAATCCCCTCAGTATTTGGCATGGCCCGCCGTTCAGGAGGTAAGGGAATGGGTAGGGCAACTAGGTGAGATTGCACCCTTTTCCGGTCTGGTTTCGGGAAGTAGAAAGACTGCTTCTGGCTGCCCGCGCGATATTTTGACGCCCTGTATTTCCCGCTTTTTCGGGAGCGGTCGGCCATCCGGGATCTGGGTTCCGTTATATAGGAGATCGCCCATTCCAAAGGAGGCGTGTTAACGGTTGGCCGGGCCTTGGACAGTTTTCTTAAACGCTTAATAATAACTCTTAAATAAGATAATTTGATAAAAATACCTATCTTTTTACATCCAATAAGCGACAATATGTATCGCATTGCACTTAATCCTAATTCACTTGTGTGTTTAGTTATTTAAGGGCAAAAACATTGTTATCAAACAAATGAATGATGAATCATGTTAAAAGATTATAAAGTTGTATAAATTGCTTACGTGGATGAACAATATACACATGTATGTTATAAAGTTTATAGTATATCAAATATCACCGTCCTTTTGTGCTATCCTACCGAGCAAATTCCACAATGATTATTTAAAAGTTTACTTAATGATAACAAGTTATTTCGTTGAACAAGTTTTGTAAGATAAGATAAGTTTGTTTCAAATAATTGGGCATATGGTATGTTAACACATTGTACTAGAACATAATTATTGTCGTTAGGGAGAGACTTCTAAGTGCTTAGAGAAAGAAAGTAAAATTGTGGAGGCGATACAAGCTTATACCTGCTAAATTATTCTAGCACACCGGATAGGCATTTCCGGTGACGTCAGCCGTTCTGGAAAATCCCATCTGGCTCCCCCCCTCATGCCAGATGAGTCACGCGCTGTAATACTTTTCATTTATTTTATCATATACTTTAAGTAACCATAATTATGATATTTCAATAGATGAGTTTCATAAACATTAACTTTGCAAAAATATATCTTCACAACAAAACGAAATAACCCTTCAAAGACTTGATATCGAAGAAACTTATTGACGTTGACACTGAATAAAAATTACTGCGCGTCATGACGTCAGTAAACATTATCGCACGCGCTTTTTGGTGAAATGTACAAAAATGTGCTTTTTATGCAGTTTCTTCACAAAAAAATAATTAAGGTATGCTAGAAATATTTATCTATCATGTGTATCCGTTCCGGAAAAATCCGGCAAGCCTCGTTACCAGGCAACGCAGGTGCCCTCGGGTCGTATTTTTCTATCCGGAACGGGAACACGTGACCTATATCATTAATACCAACAGTTTGAATAAACAAGAGCTGTCACAGAACTGATCTGAAACCTGACGTATGTCCTCCATCGGTTTTTGTCTCATTGATAGCCATAAGTCTGTATATTAGATTAAAAATCAATGAAAGCCAGTGATATATTTTGCTAACAAAAAAATCAGATCCGAGAATTTTATATTTAAGTTCAAAAATTGATGTTTTATAGCTTTTTCCTAAACCGTTCGGTTTAAGCCATAAAACATTAATTTTCTTTTGAAATTTGAAAATCTGCGATCTGATTTTTTGTCAGCAGTCTTATATCATTAGTTTGCAGATATTTACGCAAAAATTTGCTTTCCAAGACAAAAATAAATTAAAAAGTTGTCAAACGGTAAATCTGTGAGAGTGCAGCTTTAAATGGGCGAAGTTCCTGATCAAAATTGTAAAGTTTAAAATATATTCTTTCAATTTGAGGACATTTAAATACAAAGAACGTAAAATATCTAACATCTTCCCCCTGCTTCCAAATTTTATTTGTTGATACCAGAAAATAACTCTAACAACATAATCAAACGCTTTTGAAAAGTCAACAACCGCAGCATACAATTTCTTATTGCTTTCAAGTAAACGTGTTATTATAGTATGTAGTGCAAATACATTATCAATAGTTCCCAAGTTTTTTTACAAACCTTTCTTACTTCCTCAACAATAAAAGGAGCTTTAATTCTTGAAACAGGGTTTTTAATTCACCATCTAAATACATTTCATTAAAATGAATTCGGTTGATAAAACACAGATTCAGTGTCATTTATGGACATAAAATACTCGACAAAATCATTTGAAAATACGAACCATCAAGATCATTGCCAATATATTTCTTAATCAAAGGACTTCATATTATGCTGTCCATAATATTTGTAAACGATTGAAGATTAGCATCAAAATCGTTATTACATCTAGTAATATTATATCATTACATAACTTCGCAAATTAATCAGCACTACATTCTTCACAAAAAGACTGGTATCACTATCCCACTTATATCTAAATGGTACACTGTACAGTAATTATCATCATTAAGTGCCTTACAATGTTGCACAACAACTTTTATTCTAAAACTGACCTTACAATGATCTGATATGATATTTGGTTCTTCAATTTCAAATGCTGATATATATTCAGTCCGATCTGTTTTATATAAAACATAAATGCATGTAGAATTATTAAACAGAAACTAAATCACACCTTCGATTTAAAAAAACTCAAACCAGTTTTACAGAGATAATTTTTAGTCGGTTGTATTTTCGAACTGCTTTGTATGATAAATGAAATCAAATGATGGATAATGTCCACAATTTCGACATAGTCTCTTTAATACAAAGCCCGTAGGCTAGAGAAATTTAGGGAAAGTGTGAGAGTTTTTTTAATATAATAAAGATTCTGGCAACGCTCACTCAATATGCATTTATGATTGTGTTTGTTTTCTATATGTTATATGTATGAACTATGATGCCTTATTTATTGTAGCAAGATGCATTTTATGTTTAGGCTATGCAAACATAGTCATAACATATTCATGCCATAGGAATAGGATTTATATAAAATAAACATTCAATGTTTAAAATGGTTTTTGATTATAAAATTCTTTTGAACGATCTGTTACAACTAATGTTACTATAATGGATGAATATCATCGGGCGACAATAGCACTGCCACCGCAACAAACGTCACCGCCATCAGCCCCAACAAGACCACAACACTCATGTCGACAACAGCACTGCCACCGCAACAAACGTCACCGCCATCAGCCCCAACAAGACCACAACACTCATGTCGACAACAGCACTGCCACCGCAACAAACGTCACCGCCATCAGCCCCAACAAGACCACAACACTCATGTCGACAATAGCACTGCCACCGCAACAAACGTCACCGCCATCAGCCCCAACAAGACCACAACACTCATGTCGACAACAGCACTGCCACCGCAACAAACGTCACCGCCATCAGCCCCAACAAGACCACAACACTCATGTCGACAACAGCACTGCCACCGCAACAAACGTCACCGCCATCAGCCCCAACAAGACCACAACACTCATGTCGACAACAGCACTGCCACCGCAACAAACGTCACCGCCATCAGCCCCAACAAGACCACAACACTCATGTCGACAACAGCACTGCCACCGCAACAAACGTCACCGCCATCAGCCCCAACAAGACCACAACACTCATGTCGACAACAGCACTGCCACCGCAACAAACGTCACCGCCATCAGCCCCAACAAGACCACAACACTCATGTCGACAACAGCACTGCCACCGCAACAAACGTCACCGCCATCAGCCCCAACAAGACCACAACACTCATGTCGACAACAGCACTGCCACCGAAACAAACGCCACCGCCATCAGCCCCAACAAGACCACAACACTCATGTCGACAACAGCACTGCCACCGCAACAAACGTCACCGCCATCAGCCCCAACAAGACCACAACACTCATGTCGACAACAGCACTGCCACCGCAACAAACGTCACCGCCATCAGCCCCAACAAGACCACAACACTCATGTCGACAACAGCACTGCCACCGAAACAAACGTCACCGCCATCAGCCCCAACAAGACCACAACACTCATGTCGACAACAGCACTGCCACCGAAACAAACGTCACCGCCATCAGCCCCAACAAGACAACAACACTCATGTCGACAACAGCACTGCCACATCAACAAACGTCACCGCCATCAGCCCCAACAAGACCACAACACTCATGTCGACAACAGCACTGCCACCGCAACAAATGTCACCGCCATCAGCCCCAACAAGACCACAACACTCATGTCGACAACAGCACTGCCACCGAAACAAACGTCACCGCCATCAGCCCCAACAAGACCACAACACTCATGTCGACAACAGCACTGCCACCGCAACAAACGTCACCGCCATCAGCCCCAACAAGACCACAACACTCATGTCGACAACAGCACTGCCACCGCAACAAACGTCACCGCCATCAGCCCCAACAAGACCACAACACTCATGTCGACAACAGCACTGCCACCGAAACAAACGTCACCGCCATCAGCCCCAACAAGACCACAACACTCATGTCGACAACAGCACTGCCACCGAAACAAACGTCACCGCCATCAGCCCCAACAAGACCACAACACTCATGTCGACAACAGCACTGCCACCGCAACAAACGTCACCGCCATCAGCCCCAACAAGACCACAACACTCATGTCGACAACAGCACTGCCACCGCAACAAACGTCACCGCCATCAGCCCCAACAAGACCACAACACTCATGTCGACAACAGCACTGCCACCGCAACAAACGTCACCGCCATCAGCCCCAACAAGACCACAACACTCATGTCGACAACAGCACTGCCACCGCAACAAACGTCACCGCCATCAGCCCCAACAAGACCACAACACTCATGTCGACAACAGCACTGCCACCGCAACAAACGTCACCGCCATCAGCCCCAACAAGACCACAACACTCATGTCGACAACAGCACTGCCACCGCAACAAACGTCACCGCCATCAGCCCCAACAAGACCACAACACTCATGTCGACAACAGCACTGCCACCGCAACAAACGTCACCGCCATCAGCCCCAACAAGACCACAACACTCATGTCGACAACAGCACTGCCACCGCAACAAACGTCACCGCCATCAGCCCCAACAAGACCACAACACTCATGTCGACAACAGCACTGCCACCGCAACAAACGTCACCGCCATCAGCCCCAACAAGACCACAACACTCATGTCGACAACAGCACTGCCACCGCAACAAACGTCACCGCCATCAGCCCCAACAAGACCACAACACTCATGTCGACAACAGCACTGCCACCGCAACAAACGTCACCGCCATCAGCCCCAACAAGACCACAACACTCATGTCGACAACAGCACTGCCACCGCAACAAACGTCACCGCCATCAGCCCCAACAAGACCACAACACTCATGTCGACAACAGCACTGCCACCGCAACAAACGTCACCGCCATCAGCCCCAACAAGACCACAACACTCATGTCGACAACAGCACTGCCACCGCAACAAACGTCACCGCCATCAGCCCCAACAAGACCACAACACTCATGTCGACAACAGCACTGCCACCGCAACAAACGTCACCGCCATCAGCCCCAACAAGACCACAACACTCATGTCGACAACAGCACTGCCACCGCAACAAACGTCACCGCCATCAGCCCCAACAAGACCACAACACTCATGTCGACAACAGCACTGCCACCGCAACAAACGTCACCGCCATCAGCCCCAACAAGACCACAACACTCATGTCGACAACAGCACTGCCACCGCAACAAACGTCACCGCCATCAGCCCCAACAAGACCACAACACTCATGTCGACAACAGCACTGCCACCGCAACAAACGTCACCGCCATCAGCCCCAACAAGACCACAACACTCATGTCGACAACAGCACTGCCACCGCAACAAACGTCACCGCCATCAGCCCCAACAAGACCACAACACTCATGTCGACAACAGCACTGCCACCGCAACAAACGTCACCGCCATCAGCCCCAACAAGACCACAACACTCATGTCGACAATAGCACTGCCACCGTCACAAGCCCAACCACTATATAAAGGGGGTTAGAAGTAAACTATGGTATCGATATATTCCTTTATAGTTTTGTATTATTTTAAGATGAAAAAAGCAGAAATTCTGTTTAGCGTCTAAGGTAAATGAATATCCGGGGCTTGGCTGTCGAAAAAACAAACATTCGTTTTTCATGTTTATCAGAAAATAGCAACGGGTTTTACTTCTAAAATGATTTTCTGAAGATGTCTTTCTGCACATTTAGTTTCTTAAATGTGATTTTAAGTACTAGTTGCATGTTAGCGAAAAAACTATTTAGCGGATCATCGCCTAGCTCAGTGCTGCAGTGGTCTAACTGCAGTTATTGTCGAAAGATTTTCCAGAAATCTTTTAGAAACAAAGTTGTTCTCCGAAAAGTATTTTACAGTAATTGAGAGATTTATAAAACAGAAAATGATTAAAAAAACAAAAACATATTGTTCTAAGTTCAAAATCTTGTTTCTATGGAATGAATATCAATACTTTTGAAGATATTGAAAACGTTCAAATATTTGAGATAAAACACTAGTCAGTCTTATAAAACCGCTCATTTTGTCACTGTTATACATTGAAATAATTAATAAAAATAATGCAGGAACTATTTTCTTCTTATATCTTAACTTTGCGGTGTCCCCTTCGTTATACAATGAATTGTATCTTACCCTATCAATAAACATTCATACTGAGTTTTTATCAAAAGCAATAATTACATTGTTTACAATAAGTGTGTTATGTTAATATGTGGGGCTTTTTTTGTATGGAATATGTAGTTAAGTTTGTATGCCCCCACTAATGGGACATTATGCAAGTATTATGCGAACTAGTGTCATTCAAAACTCCATTTTTAACTACTTGACCTAAAGTCTTGAATCCATAGGGGAATGTTGTTGAGATGATTGTACATCAGGGTTTCGTTTGCAGCTGCACATTACAAGTAAGGGGAGACTTGTGGCTTTTTAATTACCAAAATATGGCATTTTCGAACTTTTGTCATTCTGAACTCCCAAACTATATGACCTAGAGTCATGCAACCTTAGGGTAATGTTGTAGGGGTTAATAAGTTGTGCAAATGGGGTTTTGTTTGCAGTTCACATAGTAAGTTTGATTAACTCCATTTTTTCATAACCTTAACGCCATTCAAGTCTTTCTTTGTCAGAAGCATGTTTTCATTGTGATAGGAAAGACCCCGAAAATACCATATAAATGGTATGCATGTCTCAAATTAAGCAAACATCTTTATCTATACTTCTATAACCAGAAGGCGACGAGATATTGGGTAGAGAAAGAGGTGTGTTTCTGAATTCATTCTCCTTAGTTTCAGAGAATAAGATTTTGCAGTTTTGTCAAATTTAAGTGCAAATAAAGCTACTGGACTAGATCGTATTCTGGCACGCTTTGTTAGAGATGGAGCATCTGTGAATGTCCATTCACTCATATTGTCAACTTGTCTTTGATTCAAGGCGACGTTTCTGATAATCTAAATATCGCTATAGTTATCCCCTCTTTATAAGGGAATAAAACCAGTGTTGGTAAATACCGCCCGGTTTCTATTTTAAGTATGTTATCAAAAGTTTTTGAAAAGGTAGTATTTGAAAAAAAGTAGAATCTTATTTTAAAGAAAAAGAACCTTTTTATAAATTCCAGTCAGGTTTTAGAAGTGGGTTTTCAACTGATTCATGTTTGATCCACCGAACTGATTTTATCAGATTGGAAATGGACAAGGGTATTTTGATAGACCTGGTTCTCTTAGATCGTGTGTTAAAAACAAACTTTTGCTGTATGCAGATGAATCTAGCATAATTGTATCTGGTAAGAATAAGACTGATATTGAGAAGGTTTTAACTGATTATTTAAATAGTGTGAGTCAATGGCTAGTAGGTAATAAGTGGTAACTGCATTTAGGAAAGACCGAGTAAATTTTGTTTGGATCCAAGTGTAAACTAAAATCCACCTCTTCTGCCAAATACCTTGGATCAGAGTTTGTCTTTTAATGAAATGGCACATTCAGTTATTTAGAAGGCCAATTCCAGGTTAAAGTTCTTGTACCGTAAACATTATTATTTGACTCTACATACGAAGAAACTTCTTGTTATGTCCTTATTCAATGTCATAATGATTGTGCTTGCTCCATATGGTATCATCGATGGTCTTACTCGGGTCTTAAAAAATAAACTACAAACTGCACAAAATAAGATAATTAGATTTGTACTCAATCTTGACAGCAATCTGACATTGGAACACGTCAATTTCAGTCTCTTAACTGGTTACCAGTGGATACGAGAGTTGATCAGATTATTCTGTGCCATATTTTTAAGGTAAAAAAAATGGTTTGGCTCCATGTTTTATGGGAGAACATTTTACATCCCAAGACAAAATTCACTCCTATAGAACAAGACTTAGAGAAAAGGGTGCCTATGCTCTTCCAAGGGTTAAAGTTTTGGATCAAAGTCATTCTGTTACTTAGGTTGTTGTCTTTGGAACAAATTGCTTGCAAGTATAACCCAAATTGTTCATTTAGGAAATTTTAAGGTTGCTGTTGACGTCACATGCTTGATAATTTATTATCATTTTTAAAGATTGTGTGTATGTATGTCAATTTTTTATTAAAAAATAAAAATAATATTTTACAAGTAAATTGATGGAAAATTTAAAATTGTGGTTTTGTTTAAAGAACATTTCCGTAAGTGCATAATTTTGTATTTAATCTTATTATGTAACTCTTATGATATATTTTTTTTTAAATTTATTAATTGTGCATCAATTGAACTGTGATATTTTTCTTAACTTAAATTATTTTAATATAAGTTAAAAATGCCTCTCTATTTCATGCCACCAAAATTAAGGACCTCATTGGAAATAAGGGTTCTCCGTGACCCTTTTTTGAGTTATCCTTGCTGGTGTGCAGGGCATGGAACATTCATATTTGCGTTTTTTATATTTTTATATTTATTGTCCATGTTATGCACTCATTGCCGAAATAAATATATCTACATGTACCTATCGATTATTGCGCAAGATGTTATTTTTTTAATTTATATCAAATTGAATATGCTTTAGATTTACTACAAGATTGTGTAATACATGTGTTTATATATATTTGTGTCAATCTGACAACTTGTGCTATTTCTTCTTTTTTTACACTAGGACAATATTTAGAACCATACTCTCAGATCTACGACGTTCATCTATTTTACTTATTCATTATGTTGTCTGCTACTTTCGAAACCGGACCGCCACAAACCTGTTGCCTGCACCAACTTCCGGCTAGTTTGCATGCTGAGAACGTATTTTTTTCTTTCTGCGTTATTTAATCAGTTTTAACAATAATTGTACATCAGATATATACACAAGTAGCTGAACTACTATTTTATGAGTTTTCCTGTTATTTTTCTGCAACGTGGTGAGACATTTTAGCATTTCAATTTTTATTTAACAACTTTCGGATGTATTTTTCGGATTTATCATACCTCATTACCTGGTCCCTGGTTCTTCAAATCATTGCTTTATTTGCTCAATAATAGCTTAAGAGTTCAGTCATTCACGTTGTATTGAAGGAACTGGTGTCAAGTCATAAGCGTCTAGTCCAATATTTATATTTTGAAAACAAAGCAGATATTACAATAAAAATGTTTTATTGCATTTAGTTCATTTTGCTTTAAAATAACTTAATTAGTGACATACCTGTCAAGTCTCATGGTTTTGCCGTGAGTCTCACGATTTGGGAAATGAAATCACGATCTCACGCTGACTTTAGAATTTAATTTCTCATGCATTTCAATTATAACAAAAGTCACGAAAATAAATATAGTTTTATGATTAAATCGGTAAAAATCATTTGTATATGCATTGCGTCTGACCTAATGTTAGCCACCAGATCCAGTGTTAGTTTACAATATATATACCAACACATAACAGTTGTTACCCGGTCTCTATGTAAACATCATGTCGTCTGCTAGTTCTAGTAGCTCGCCTCTTAAAAAAGCCTCAAAACTTGAAAAAATATGGTTAATAACAGAATTAAAACATGGTAGAAGTTATGTTGTTTGTAGTTATAGTTAACACTTAAATATTGAACTAATGCTGAGGAACTATTTTTCACACAAAAACCAACAGAGTATTTTTGCACTAGTCAATTGTAACCACGGCCCCCCAGGTCCGGGGGTATACCGGGGATAGCCGGGGAAATGGGCCGTGTTTTTAACCTTCAGGTGGCCCCGCAGTGCCCTGTGAATGCGGTGGTTTTGTCTTCGCGCAAAATATAGCGGGGAATGGGCCTTACATATGGTCCCTGGGGTGCAGGGGCATTTGGCAGGGATTTTATCATCAATTTATCTCCGCAGGGCGGGGATTTTACCTGGGGTTGGCTGAACCGAAAGTCAAAGTCCCCGCGATATCCCGGACCTGGTGGGGCCGTGGTTACAATTGACTGGTGCATTAGTACAAGTAGTTAGACAGGTTTAATGACATTTAATTAAGCTATATGAAGCAATAAGACTATCTTTCCATTAAGCTTTTCTGACCACTAAATAGGGTTTGTTTTTTGTGTTATTTGGTCAACAAATAAAAAATTTCCTTTACATCACAGCATTGCTGTAGGTGAATTATTGTGAATTTATTCAACAAAATTTTAAAAAAATCATACAAATTATTAAAATTTTGGTAAAAGAATTGATTAAAAATGCTGTAGAAATCACACCAGAACCCACCACAGACGATCTAGGGATGAATTTTTTCAGGGCCTCTCACTGGGAAAAAAGGCTTATTGACTCAGTAAGACTGGGAGTTCCAATTTTGCCTAGAAAAGTCCAAGAATGCTTTAAAAATAGTCAGAAAAAACAATGATGTTATAAAGTTTGTGTCTTTATAAATAAAGCAACTCTTTCGTTCAAAAACAACTTGTTGATACAGTTTAACTTTTTGAATGAATAATTTTAAATATACATGTACGTAAATGGGCATTTTTATTTTCCCTACCCGAAATGTTTTCTGTCAAATCAGTCAGACAAAAAACAACAAAAAACTGGAATTGACTTTGCTCATTCAATTTATTTTACAAATCCTTTTTTTGTATTTTTAGCACACATTGACATCGAAACATACAGAAAGCAACACAACCAACAAAATGTCGGAACAATTTGATGTTGAGAGTTTTAGAAACCCCAATGAGAGCACTACAGAATGGAAATTGCGGCGTCAGTTCCTGTTGGCTCATAATGACAAGCTTGAACCTGACAGACTCGTTTGCCTTGCCAACTGCTATGTGAATGTGGAGATCTATGGATGCACGTAAGATAATATTCTGTATCTATGATACTTACTTTTAGAAAAATGATTATACATTTATAAAATGTACTAAGCCGTAGTAACAAATGTCTAGAATAAATGTGCTGTCAAGCTGACTCAGTAATTTATAATTGGGGATATTATTTTTATCATAATGACATTTTTTCGTTTTTCTGTCATGAATTATTTTAAAAACAATATTAACAATGGCCTGTGCCCACTGACACTGAATTTCAGCGTGAATCCCTCATGTACAATCAAAGTCATTGGTCAGGATTTAGAAATTTTTTGTCTGTTTATATCAACTTTCTGCTATTATAACGACATGAATCTTCAAAATGCACTTGGCAGTCATTAAATTAACAACTTATATCAAGTAATCGCCTTAAAATTAAGCCTTCATATTTAAGCTCACCTGAGCTCAAGGTGCTCAAAGTGAGCTATTGTGATATTTGGTATGCAACCTCATGCAGTGGTTGAATGATTGTTCAAATTATACCTCTGGGATGAAGAATGGTCCCACCCAAGGGGTCCAAGGTTTTCTATTTACTTATATATAGTAAGATCTTTGAAAATCTTCTGCGCTGATACTTCAAGGCCAAGACCCTTGATTTCATGTAGTGGTCGTCAAATGTGTCAAGGCCTGCTATATGTGAAATTCAGAATTTGAAAAGCCCTGTTAAGTAGTTAACCAGTGGGACTTTGCTAAATTGGTCAACTGTTAAAATTAATTTTCTTTTACAGGTATCCTGATGAGACAATGGCTGAACTGAGGGAGCTTGTTGGTCAGCTTTAAATATTTGTACTGGTACGTGAAGAAGAAGTTTTCTTGATAAACTCACTAAACTTTTTCACCACTGCATAACAGTCGAGCATTGTTTGAATTTTTTTATATTAAATGTTTTGATTCTACTTCAATCATAAGAATGTTTGAGTTCAACTCAGTCTCAATTGTTTTACACATAGTTACGTTGATGATGAACATGGCAGAAAACAACATTTTGTTCTCATAATAAAAAAATGAAATAATATTTCAGAATTTAAGGAAGACAAAAACAAAATTCTTTTCTTTTACAGTATACATGAGATTGAAATAGTGTACAAACATGCATTTGAGTAAATACTTTCAGCAAAGTTGAGGCAGATAATCAATTGATTCATGATAGAATGGCCATAAATGCTAAAAAAATGATTATTTGATCAGAATTTTACCTAAGACTATTTCACAAACAATTTACTTGATCAATTAATTTATAGACCGATAACCCCAAAAACTTAAGATGAGTAACAATGCAATGAATATATATATATAATATTTCTTTATAACAACCCGAAGGAATAAAAGTTTTATTGTTATTTCTCCATGAAATATAATTGTGTGCTCTTTATTTCAGATAAACCAACCAAAATGAATTACTATGAACAGTTTTATGATGATCTTGAATTTGAAGAAGACCCTAATTACCGTGGCAACCGACACTGGGGTGACCCCTATTATGATGAACCTTATTATGATGAAATGGACAGACATTATGGGAGTCCTCGAAATAGAGGCAGACGAAGGAGTCAGCATTATCCTGGTGACCCCTATGAAAGGGGTCCAAGAATGGGTCAATTGGTTGATGACCCTCAAGCTTTGCAAGAAATGGGGCCACAGTTTCAAGGCGTGGAGCCTGGGCCAAGTGAACAATGTCATAATAGGGGTCAGTTTGGTGAAAGGGATTTTCATGAGTGGAATGTAGAACATGATAATCAGAGAGGTCAGAGGGGAAGAGGTCCTGGAAGGGGAAATAATAATCAGTTTGAAAAGGGTCAGGGTATAAATAGGGGTGGGAGGGGAGGAAATATGGCCAGATGTTCTAGAGGAAAGGGTCTAGCTAGGGGAAGAGGGCATAAAACGAGTGGGATTTTTGGTTTGAATTTTGTTAAAGAAGGTGAAAGTTTAAGTGGCAGCAATAGTGGCATGAATAAAGCAACAGAAAATATAAATCTAGACAAACACAAAGGGAATGATGTAAAACAAGAAAGTGGTGGTAGCAGTGACACTATTAGATTTGATTACAAGGCATATCAGAATCAACAAACTGATACGGAAAAAGAGGTTGAACAAGCTCTAAAGGCTTATCGAGTTCAGCTTGGCCATGGTTATGGATATGGTGCACGGTCCGACCTTATTGATGGAACCCCAGAAGCTACATGGGTTAATTTGGAAGAACCTGAGATGGTTCCAATGGCAGAGCAATGTGAGATTCTGGTTGCAAAATCCGAACCTTGCAAAGATACCAAAAAAGCAGCCATAATAGAGCCTCCTAAAAATGCTGTGAAAACAGCTATTGTTAAGACTGGTTTCAACTTTGTGAAAGCTAAGGCAGAATTTAAAAGTACTGACGTTGCATTTCATGAGACAGTTGAAGTTAAGCCTAAGCCTAACATGTTAAGTGTTAATATGGGGAATAAAAGAGTTGGCTTAGGTTTTGGTGTAAGTACTAGTTCCCTTTCTAATCCCTCGACTAATATTTCGGAACAGTTTCATGCCGGCATGAAAGGAGGAAGGAATGCAGTTTTTGATTCCAAGTTTGCTAGGCTACAACAAGCAGTAAAATTGAAATATCAGCCAAACAATAATGGCATAGAAACATTACATATGGCAATACAGAAGGTGAAAATTGACTTCACTGATGATATCAGACCTCATGGTAGAACAGCCAGTGGTCAGACTCTGTTTATGTGTAAACTTGAAATAGCGGGAGTAAATATTGCACAAGGTCAGGCTACTCAGAAGAAGGCTGCAAAACATGAAGCTTACAAAAATGCTGTGGAACTCTTCTTGAAAGACAATTTAACTGTGAAGGAAAATTCTAAGGGTGTGTTTGAACTTAAAGAGAAAGGCACTGATTCAGTATTTAAAATTCCGGCTGGTCCACATTTGATTCCGCCAACTCCTATAATGCAGGCTCATCAAATCCAGTCTAAACATAATACACAGTCGATTGCAGGTAACCAATCTACATTTGTAAAATCAAATCAGAAGCCTGGAGCAACAAACAACAAACCTGGTATCTCTCAAGCTCATAGTCAGGTGGACAAAACTGCATCTTTTGCTTCATCGAATCCTGTAAAGCCTAAGATAGTCTTTCACAAAGCCAATCATCCAATGTCTGATAAATCTCTGCAGTTTAAGAAGCCTGGTACACCTGTTAGTCAAACTGTTCAACATGCAGAAGCCTTGGCTGACCAGTTGCTTAACATAGCTAGAGAAAGCGACAATGATGCTGAAAAACAAAAACAAGACAAGAGTAGGTCAATTGCAAAGGAAATAGATAAAGGTAAGATTGTAATTGCAACTGCAAACAGAATTGGTGCTAGTAATGTTAACAAAAACACAAGTGTTCAAGTAAGAAGTCCTGAAATCAATGTAGAATTGGCAAACACGCAATTTAAAAGTGAAGATGACATTTCAGATATTCAACAGGAATCTGTTAAACCAAGTTTCCCTGTTCAAAAGGTTATAGTTAACAAAGGTGATGCAGCAAAACCCACTGTTGTAAAACCACATACTGGGCCTATTCCTTCTTTCATGCCTAGACAGACATTTGTGAAACCAAATGATGGTCAGAAACCAGAGGAGGAAAATCAAACTGAAGAAAATTCTGTCATTGATAAAGATAAAGTTGCACCATCATGTGAATCAACTGCAGAATCTTCTGGAAAGAAGAAATTTCCAATGCAATCATTTGTTAAGTCGAGCAATGAAAGTAATATATTAGACAATACTGCCAGATCAGAAGACCACAAATGTAAGCAGGGCATAGATGCCTCTGTAGGTAAAGGGTCTGATAGAACAGAGACACTAATTAAGAGACAAACATTTGTGAAAGGAAGTGAAGAAGGTCATTGCACACTCCCCACTGTCTCATTTAAGCCTTACCTTTTGAACCCACCCCCAAAATATAATACTGGGGGTCGTCTCCAAAGTATTGTTTCTGTTGTAAGTCAAGGGAACAAGAATGTAACCAGAAAACGACCAATTGACTCCCCTTTGACCTCTGGTCCTAAACTTAAGACTAGAAAAGTAGGAAACAGTTTTATGCATGAGTTGGATGATTTATCTCAGTTCATTATAATAGATTCAGGATTGACCAATGATCTCTCAATTTTACACAACAGTGCTAATTTTAACAAGGTTGTGTTAAAAGTTGAGTATGAGCCAACATCAAATGGATCTAATTGCAGCTTTATAGTGTCTGGTCATGCTGTTGCGACTGCCCATGGTGTCACTAAGGAAGAGGCTAAGAACAATGCAGCAAAAGCTACGTTGGATGAACTAAAAGAAATGTGTTATACAATTAAA
Source organism: Mya arenaria (assembly GCF_026914265.1). Lineage (NCBI taxonomy): Eukaryota > Metazoa > Mollusca > Bivalvia > Myida > Myidae > Mya > Mya arenaria. Next base: position 37,653,183 of record NC_069138.1, on the reverse strand, counting down.
GTGAAACAAAGTGTGGACTCGGATGCTGGAGGTCTAACAAAGGAACAACTGATGAGTGATATAGAGCAAGGTACAGAAATGTTGCCAGATAGCAATGTGGGTAATATGTTGCTCAGAAAGATGGGTTGGGTTGGGGGAGGGGTAGGTAAAAAAGGTCAAGGTCGAGCGGAGCCTGTGAAGGCGGAAATGGTCATTGGAAGACAGGGACTTGGGCTGAAAGCTTCAAGAGGTATTGGGAAGGAATTCAACAGAAAAGTGTCAACAATGCTGGAAGATTATTTAAAAAATGATGAACAAAAGGATTTACACTTTTCATCAGAATTGTCTAAAGAGGAACGAGCAACAATTCACCAGATTGGTCAAAAGATGGGCCTTAAAACGAACAGCAAAGGGAAAGGGGACAATAGGTATTTGATAGTGAGTAGGAAAAGATCAGCTCATGAGTTACTGGAACATGTGATTGGTAGTGGTGGGTCAACTAGCAAATATGAAGTTATTCCTCCAGGGAATGGGGACAATGACTTCAGGAGGAGGGAAGATATTGTTTATGGACATGGAAAACAGTAGATTTTAATAATGTTTTGTGACTTTATTTCCGAGAGTGTAGCTCTAGATGTTGTAATCATGAAACAGAAAACATGACTCAAATGGATTCCTTTATCAATGTTTGTAATCATAACCATGAACATTGATATTTGAATGTGAAGTTAATAAACAAGTCATTTTGTTGATATAACATTATACTTTAATTTTTGTAATTTTTCAGTTTTGTCTACTGTTGTATATATTTTGAAACATTACCCATCTCGTTATTGAAGAATGAATAATAGTAACATGAATTGTAAGAATGGATCATAATAACATGAATTGTTATTATATATTAAACCAGTCCGGGAACTTTTTGATTGCACCTCGTATAGTTTACTTTGTATTGTAAATGTATATGATTATTATCTTAGTGACCTTTTGCTTTAGTCATGTTAAGTGTCGTTACAAGATTGATTCTATGAAAATATAAAATACTACATTATAAATTTTGAATGATTTGTAACTTAATGAATAATCCATTTTTTAAATGTTGAATCCAATTATTTTTAACATCAGAGCTGTTATATTAATATTTCAATTTATCATTATGTTACTGGTAGTTCATATTTCTACCTAACAAAGAGACACAGAGGAAGCTATTATTTTTACAAATTTTTATAAAGTTCACTATCTTTCTAAAAAATGACCTTTAACATAGGTCAATTTTAAAAAGGCCTGCTGATGACCCAACAAAACTTAATCCTGACATGTTCTAGCATCTTTACACATAAACCTGATTTAAAAAAATATAGCGGTAATCTTCAAAGCAACTTAACAATAAGGCAATCCAATCCGCTTATAAGACGACCTCCAAACCTTGCCCATAAAATCTGGTACTTTTTGTTTCAACTTGTTTATAAGATCATGATGGGGTCAATTTTTAAGCAAATCTAAGGAAAAAAAATCTTATTTTTATTAGGCAATTTTTTTCTTGAAAAGAACTATACATTATATTGTAAAGCACATCTATACAATCATTATAAGCATCACTAGTCTTGTTAAAAGCCCAAACCACTTCATTTTTAACTTTCATGATAAAAGAAAAAAATTCAAACTAGTTTGATAAAAAATATTTCTCAAGGTTTAGGGTCAGGGCTAAAGAATAGATTAGGTTGGGAATCGGGGGCAAACAGTTATTTTTCTTTCGCCTTACGGTACTGGATATGTATTTTTTTGCTCCATGTATGATAACGTTTCAAATATAATATGAAACAATGAATGTGTGTATACATGTCTGTAAACAGTGCTTAATGTAGTTTGTGTTTATAGATTTACAGTTATTCCAAAAACAAAGTTGTTATGAAATTGCAGAACCAACAGCAATAATAACTTTTTTCAGTTTCTCAGTCAAGTTTGTCATTGATAAAGTCAAATTTTGTTAAAAAATTATTCACAAGAAATATATATAGCTTTGTAGTGAAATAGAAATGAAAAAAATTGTATAACATAATCTTTTAATAAGAGTTTTTCAAAAATTTATCAAATCATTAAAAATATGTCAAGTCTGTTGCTCTAATAAAATACAGGCATATACTTCAAATGTCAAATTATAAGGATTGTTTAAGCAACTTTGTATCCTTGAAAAACTTCTTTTTGATCTGAAACTTCATTTATATCTACAAACATATTGGCAGTGAAGGTATCATTTTCTGTAGATTTGAGTGATAGTAAACCATTGACTTTTTTATTTCGAAATGCTTTTCCATGATTACCATTTCATTTTCCTGTCTTATTCTTGTGATGTAGACAATACTTAAATACACTTGAAGTGTTATTTAGAATGAGCCTATAACTTCTTTTGACTTCATATCATTATTTTTTCTCATTATGAATTGATTTGTCTGGAAACTATTGATCAATACTATAAATTGACTTGTGTATATACTTAAGAAACAATATAAGCAAGTTGTTTTGAAATAAATTTGTTGGTGCAGTATGTTTGTCCTCATTTTTGTTGATATGAAAAACATTGAAAGAAATTGATTTTAAAATCCATCTAGCTGGGTTAAATGGTCAACTTTAGGCTAAATACAATTATGATCGCCCATGGAATTGTCCAGACTATGGGAAGAAAACGATCTATTAATTAAAAGTTGATGTGGTTCGCAACTTCTGTTTACCTGTGTGCAAATACATGTACCTGTAGGTCATCTTTTTGCAGAGACAGCAGTGTGTCGTCCGCAATACCCGTCTGTAGGGCAGACACATTACAGGGTCACGACCTTCACACTCTGGTGTCGCATTCAAAAACTGATATTTAATCTTTACAGTTACAAGTTTGAAAACATGTTATCAATAATAAATGCATTAGAAATTAACATTACCATCCATCATTCATTCAAGGTTAATTGAATTCTGTTTTGTAGTTTTCACTGTTGGCTTTGGATAAACATTTTTTTTAAATAAAATCAAAGAAAAGTTCTCAGGGAGATCAGTTTGCTAGAAAATGCCCATTAGTTAGCCTGCCAATTGTCCACAATTGCACATTGTTATTTTTAGATGAGCTACATCCAAATTCTTGCAGAACTAATGCTTCTTACACACTTGAAGAAGTACAAGGGGTGATAACTTTTGCATGAAAGTGCTGAGCGCTGTTTACAGCTGCACATTACCATCGTTAAATATTTAACAATTAATTCCTTCGAATAGTTTTAGAGTAATGACATGGACAATGTGTAAAATAGAACAAGGGGAGCTCACTTTGCAACAAAGTGTCCCTGAATTGTAATTATCGTACTGCCAGGGGATATAATTTGCTAGAAAAAAAAGTCCAAGAGTAAAATTTCAAGCCCTGTGCAACTCCACATTGCTTTTGATCAATGTTCAATTACTATTATCCGATCTATGCTGTGAATAAAACTACCAGGTAGTAAAAGGGTAATCAAAATTCAATGGGAGATAACTTTGGAACCATGGTTCGAAGAGCAACTGTTCTTATGTTGTGCCAAACTTCACATTTCCATCTATTAATATCCACATGTTTAACATTAATCTGTTTTGGTTTAATGCTCTGGACAAATGTCGCTGTTCGAAACATGCTTAAGTTTCAATCATTTCCTTAGTTTCCGAGTTCTGCTCCGAACAAAGTTTGAAGTGAACTAATAATAATGACAGAATATTACATCTCCTGTCAAAAGGGGGAGACATAATAATAATGATACAAACAGTATGTCTCCTTGGATTCCTTGGCACCAATGCTCATTATGTCGAATCTGTTTGTGGCACGCATACATGTAGGTCACATTGGTGGCCAGTGGTAAAAATTCCTTAGTTTTTGCTTTCCTAACTGGCACTGGATCCTAAATTGGTTGCCATTTCTGTACTAATGTTCACCATTGTCCTGACCAGACAGTGCCATGTGTTCCAGCCAGATCTGTAAGAAATGCTGCACTACAAGTCAATAATCAGCTCATCTAGACTGACTTCGTGACAAGTAGACCAGGGTTATAGGTCAAGGTCAGACTTAATGGTCAGAATTACTTGGATTTACTTTGCTCAGACTGCAAGTTCTTCATGATCACACACTCACATGATGTGTCAAGAGCAAGATGTGCTCTGTAGTTTGTATGTCGAGGGTATATTAAGGAGAGCTGTACTATTTATGTACGTCAAGGTCACATTGTGGGTCAATGTTAATCAAACGGTTGTTTTGTAGTTTATCTCGACTGTAACTTGGTTATAATAAGATTTATGTATTGCTAGGAACACATTTTCAATGAGACATCACAGATATTCAAGATGATCATATATAACGGGTGTGTCACGTGCAAGGCCTAGGTCAAGGTCACACTTTGAGTCAATGGTCACAATAACTTGTTTTCTACCTTTCAGCAGGATAATCATAGCAAACACAGGTTCATTTGGGATTTTTATTTTACAATAACAAGAAGTAAGGGTGACAATGGCTTAAATAAAACATGGTGCAATTTCGGTAAGTTCTGATACAGAAGCATTACTATGGTGATTAGATAGACCATGCCGAATTGCTTCCATCTATGGCGCAATCTGGTTATAAGGTTTTGAGCTTTCAAAACTGAACAAGCAACAGTTCTCAAAAACCAAAATATGTCAAAGAAATATATTAAACTTTATATGATAGTATAATACAGTATAAAATTTACAGTATTTGTATGTGCATGATAAAAAAACATACTAAAGAATTACTGTTGGTATTTAAGAACCTGCAAGTGCATAGTTGTGTCCGAGTTCCACGGTCCCGAATAGCTTTTCTGAGAGTATGTTTTGCCGTATAATTCTCAAAGAAGTTTTAATAAGAATAATATGCATATTTCTTTTGGACATTTTTTTCGTTCATGGAAGGGTAGTTTTGAATTTGAAAATCTGACACTAAACCTAGAAACAATTTGGTATGGCCTAACAAAACAAAATTTTCAGTTTGAGCATACAAGAACACATCTCACATGAGGACAAGTCTAAAAGCTGTAAGGGAATAATACATAAAAGCCAGTCTCTTTGAATACCTGAAGTATCAACTAACTTCTGGAAACTTGATACAAACAAAGACAAATCCTTTGTCCCTCTGAAATTTGTTTTCCGAACAATTGATATCTGTTCTATTGTGAGTTAACTTAAATAACTGTATTGAAACTAAGGAACTGATTCTGAGACAAATCTAAAAAATACGTCCAAACTTTCAATCTGTGAGAGTGCAGCTTAATAGCATAATTGATATCCTATAACTTAATGTCACAATTCCTGGTTTTCTCAGAGACTGGCTTATACTTTTTGGAGGTTAAATAATAAATCAGAGAATGCTTATGAAGTTATTTTTTCTGTCAGTAATTTGAATATTCTCATGACTTTCTGTTTCTTATAATGAAAGTGTAAAAAAGAGGACAATTCAAACTATGTAAAAAATGTGTGGTATTGCTAAGTCAAAGTATGTACATTCATTTATCAGATGAACTCCTGGGATTTCGATAACATTTATCTCTACATCATACAACTTTGCAAACACAGACTGCAATTTATCACAAGTTCTATTCAAACCTACATGTTGGGTATGGAAAAACTACTCATCGGTGAGCCTAAAACATAATTTTTTAAATAAATTTTGGCAAAATAAAAAGATGGGAGTGGAAATCAAAATCAAAACAAAAATTATGTTTACTCTAAAAACAGCATAATAAGGGTGATATATAAAGAACAATATAATAAAAATGAACAAGTGCTCAACAAAAGTAACTTGATTCTCCCCTGTAAGTCTAATTTTAAAGCAAGTACTCCAGCAGGAGGAACCCAATTTTGGCTTTTACAAGTATCAAAACACAGCAATCATTCAGACTGACAATTCTTTATATTACCATTTTGTTGTAAAATTGGAATGGCCACTTGAATGTTTTTTTACTTTCTTGCATTTTCTGTAAAAATGTGTGCGGTAAAGACCACTTACATAACGATTTAGTGTGGCTTAGGTATAGTTTGTCAAAACCCAGGGTGTATACATCATACAGTTCCTTGCTATACAAACTCATAAAAATTACATATACATACACATGTATAAGGTTGCTTTGCATGTCACTTTATTATCCTTGTAATGTATTTACTTACTCAAGGGGAGTATCATGGATTTCTCAAATAAAAATGCAAATAAATGTGCGTTTTCAACATGAAACAGATGTGAAATAAATCTTGAAACAAGAAAATAAATGAAACCCTGATCTACCTTCATCAGGTAACGTATGTATTATCAATGTAACGGTCAACACATACAATAAATTGTAGAAAATTCTAGAATCCATGAAGCGGTTATGTACCCAAGACTAACAGTGCAAACAGCGATCATGTACCAAAGACAGTGCAAACAGCTGTTTCATACCTGTGGGATAATCTCAAAGTGCGGCCCTTCTTGAGACCACAAGCAGATTTAATAGGCTTAGACCCCTGGTGTAATATTTTTCTAAGCTTCAGCCTGTTCAAAATGCAAATGTCCAGCAAAAAATAATTACAAATGCGCAAAAGTCGGAAAACTTTCAATCCTGATTTCTGAATTTTATCATCCCTGTATTGTCAAATATCTTTCCGATGTACGTAACCTCTCCTAGGATTCGTGATAATAGCACTCTCGGGTTCAAAACTGCATTACCAAGCATTAATGAACACAAATACTACAGTCTGTTCAGAGTTATTTGGTGTGTACACATATTAATCTGACTAGCAGCAAATAAGAAGAAATCTGGAATGACAACATTACAAAAGTACTTATGACTCGTATCATATCACGATATTATTATGCATGAACATACCCCAATCATTCCCCAAATCTTGGAAGAACTGTAGTATGTTTGATATAGTTAAACATCAACAACACACACATTAGTGTCACTACACTTCACAGGATGAGAATGTATCGTACTACAATGCAGCTATACTATTACACACTGTTTTTCATGTATTCTTAAATACTCTTTTAATCTGACACTCATATTTATAAAAGTTGTTCCTATATTCTTAAATCCAGTTCAACTAGGCAATTATACTTAAACACACACAATAAATCGGTCCACAGGATGCTGTGCACATACATTTTTTGTCTTATTTTGACATGAAACAAATTTTGACATAAAACAAATATCCATTGTAGTATTTCTTTATACATCATCAACAACAAAAGAACAATATAATAATAATTTCTAAGAAGGAAACCAAATTATTCAAAATTAAAGCAAGAATTAAAAAGGAACAAAATTTGTAAGTATATGTCTACAAATTGGAAGTTCAATTTGTTTTACATGAACAATCTTATCTTCAAAATCATAAGTCAATATCGCTGTTTCATAATACACAAGATATATATCTCACAATGGTTCATCTTCTTGCATGGTAAATGTTACAACATAAATATCTTCATTTCAATTACCGGTACATGAAGTAACATAGCTTTACAATGAAATATTGATTTACATCAGGGTACATGTACGTGACATGTACATTAACGTCTCAATCATTAAACCATTTTCTCACATATTGACAAGAATTCCTGTTCTTGAATAAGTATAAATATTTCTGTTCTTGAATAAGTAACAATATTTCACAAGGTATCTTTAGCAACTGTTTTCCTTGTCAGTTATGAAGACTTCCATTTCCTGATTATCATAAGTAAGTCTAGCTGTTTCTGTATCCATATCATCCTCTATCCTTTCACTATCCTCTTTCTGCAAACATGCCTGTGTCTCCTCAACCTCAGTTGACCTTTCTCCAAGGTCACTACTCCCTCCGTCAAGGTCTTTCACTCTCTCAACAGACTCATTGCTTAACTCTCCTTTTCCACTTTGCCTAGTATCACCTGACCTACTACTGGTATCCCCTCTTTCGGTGTTGGCATTTTCTGACCTATTCGCATGAGCGCTCATTGCTTGTTCGGCTAAAGTTTTGCTATGTGCGGCAACAGGAGGGGGCGTAACTTGTTTTATGATAAGTTCGGGGCCCCCACCGTAGATATTGTAGAGAAACTCCCACATTTCACCTGACAATTGACCATGGTCTGAATTGTGCCGAACAACAAGTTGGCCATTTTTCACAACGCTGATCCGCTTGTTGTCGATACTGTCTGGGGGTTCTGTAAATAACAATTTTATAGTTATTGATGCCGCTTTCATGAACAAGAGGCCCATGAGGGCCTGTGCTCTACTGGCTTGTCTAATTTCATCACTTTCCATATTTATAAAGACCATAAGAAATTTGTAAGCAATAATTCTGACAATTTCAATCCAGTCATGTATTGGCAAATCTTGCTGATTTAAGACAGGAGCAAAGCTGTCATGGACATCTAACTAATGTCTAAGTTTGGAGAAGATTCTTTGATAAATGAAGCCACTCTTGTGTCTCAAATCTGAAGCGCCAAATTCTAGTCATGCTTGCATTTTTATTGCACCTAGGCAGCTTTGGAAAAAAAAACCTGGAGATCTAATAGATATCTAACTACTGTATAATTGGTAAACATCAAACATCAGATTTAAATGGAGGATCTAATTTGTTCCCAAGCTCAATTAATGCAATTTTGACTTTTTCAAGGGCCTTAATCCAGTCATGTATGGACAGATATGGCCAGATATGGCCAGTTCAAGAAATGATACAAAACCTCCCAAGATTTCAAATCAAAATTGGTAAGGATCAGATAATAAATGAAGACCCTTTAGTGTTCATAAGTTAAATTAAAGATGTTTTGCCAGTTTTAAATTTAAATGGCCATAGTTCAGTCATGCATGGTTAAATGTGGCTGGTTTTCGAAAGAAACCGCTATTGTGTTCAAAAGTTCAATTGTAACAATTTTGCCAATTTCAAAGGGCCATAATCCAGTCAAGCATGGACGAATCCGGATGGGATTCGAAGGGAAGCATAAAAATGGGACATAACTATGAAAAACTTTAGTTGATTGTAACCGAAGTCGAATTTGACCTGCAATTTATGGGTTTAACATTTGCTGTCGCAAATGTTTTTACATCAGTCAACATTTGCATGAGTCATTGTCCATGCATCATAATTTGGAAAAAACAAGTGCATTGCAACCAAAGTGGACATTGACCATTAAGTCAATTGTGTTAATTAAGTATACTCAAGATTATTTAACCCAGTTAAAGATTATTTAACCCAGTCAAAAGATTATTTTACCCAATCAACCCTTTACTATCCAAGCATCCAATAATAACTCCTGTAAGGGTCGACAGATTTAAATCATTGATACAAGTGGTGGTATAATGATTCAGGGGTTTTCTTTCATGTTCCTGTGATTTTCATCTAAAACCTTTAGATTGTCAAACATAATGGCATTTATATAATGGACATTTATTTATTTAAAAGACACCATAAGAATAAACTTACGATCTTCTTTTTCCCTGACAAAGTTTTCCCATTCCTTAAACCAGGTCATGGAGATGGCGTAGATAACACTGGGGTTGTCTTCTTCCTTAAACCGCTCATTCAACTGAAATGTTTCATATAAAAATCTTTAAAAAAAAATCACATTTAACCTTGTATACACAAGTCACTGAATTGACCTAGATTCAGGGATGTGTTTGACCAGGCAGCTGAAAGGCTTGAAAATGAGATTGCCACCATTTATACCCCCAATGGAGGTCAATGGGGGTGAAGCAACCTGCCGCAAAAGCAAAACTTAGAAGCCCTTTTGTGGGCTTGCCTGACTTCAAATTTGAAGCAAACTGAAATGTCTTAATAAAGCAACAACCAAAAGCCACTAGCTAACCTTTTTTTTCACCAATTAAAAAAACTTTTGTTATTTTATTTTTTTGGGCCTTGAAGCTTTTAGATCCGCCTAAATCCGTGAATCGGCAGACAAATCACATCCCTGTGACTAAAGGAGTTTTTTATACTGTTACTTAAATTCCTCGCTGCATTGAAATGTTCAATGTTCAAGGTATGATATTCAGGATAAGTGTTTGGTTCAGTGTAATATTGTCGTATTTCACAGAGTGAGCACCAAAACACAGATTTCACAAGTGGCTTAGCAGCTCGTTAAAAATTTAATTTTGGTGTTTATGAGATAAAATATATTGCAGTCTAATGACAGTAGTAAGTTTTTCAGGAAAGCACGCCAAATTATATGAAAACGAAATTTTATTTCATGGTTCAAAAGTGATTACAAGAAATGAAAGTTCAACAAAGATGCTATCGGGGAAAGCAATCCCTATATGTCTGCTATTCCAAATTGTGTACAAACACAGGTATGAACAAGAGATGTTTGTCAAACATTATGCTCCCCTGAGCGCCATGTTGTCAGGATCATTAGGACAATTAAATGAAATATGCATGGACCAAAATGACAGCTGATTTTTCATTGACATTGAATGCCTTTGAGGCAGTTTTAAGATTATGACCATTCAAAGTTTGAGGATAGAAGGTACAGTTTTAATCATGTTCAGATGATAACTGATATTTGCCGATAAAAATATATCCTCTTAGCAGCAGGGAATAAGTAAATATGACATAAATTTTAATGATGAATGAGTTATGACCTTGACCTTAAACTCTATGACCTCAAAATCCATAGGGGTCATCAATTGGTCACCCCCAACCTAAATGCCAAGTTTGAGGGCCATGGGTGCAGGTATTGTCGAGTTATCACACAGACAAGCTCTTTGAGTTCAAGATCACTGTGGCCTTGATCCCTAAAATTAAAAGGGGTCATCCACTGGTCAGGCCCAGCCCCCAAGTTTGAGGGTCATGGGTGCAAGCATTGTCGAGTTATCACTCAAACAACCTTTTCACATTCAAGTTCACTGTGACCTTAACCTTTGACCCGATGACTTCTAAAATTAATAGGGGTCATCAATTGGTTATGTCCTGCCTCCATGTCAAGTTTCATGATCATAGGTCCAGGCATTGTTGAGATATCACTCAGAGAAGCTTTGTTAACCTTTTCATGTTTAAGGTCACTGTGGCCTTGAACTTTGGCCTGATAACCCCTAAAATCATTAGGAGTCATCTACTGGTCAGACCCAACCTTCATGTAAAGTTGACCATAGGTCCAGGAATTGTCTAGTCTGCATTCAAGGTCACTGTGACCTTAACCTTTGACCTGATGACCCCTTAAATCAATAGGGGTCATCTACTGGTCAGGCCCAATCTCCAAGTCAAGTTTGAGGGCCTTGAATGCAGGCATTGTCAAGTTATCACTCGGAAAACCTTTTAGCATTCGAAGTCACTGTGACCTTGACCTTTGACCTGAAGACCCCTTGAATCAATAGTGTTTATTTACTGGTCAGGCCCAGCCTCCATGTCAAGTTTGATGAACATAGGTCTAGGGATTGTCGAGTTATCACTTGGATAAGCTTCGACAACCTTTTGCCGTTAAAGGTCACTGTGACCTTGACCTTTAACCTAATGACCCCTAAAATCAACAGGGGTCATCTACTGGTCAGGCCCAACCTTCATGTCAAGTTTAATGATACATCCAGGAATTGTTGAGTTATCAATTGGTCAAGCTTTGGTCTACTGACGGACTGACCGACCGACCGTCATGTGCAAAGCAATCAACCTTCTATTCTTTGAAGAGGGGAATAATTAATTTTACATTGTGTATGTTCACAGGTATCCATTTATAGGTGTACTTCAATAGGTATGCGTAAAAGCCCACATGTGTACCACACAGTTATGCATACAAGCCCCCAAGAGAACTTTCCCAGGTATGTGTACAAGCCCCCAAGAGTACTTTTACAGGTATGTGTATAAGCCCCCAAGAGACCTTTCCCAGGTATGTGTATAAGCCCCCAAGAGAACTTTCCCAAGTATGTGTAGAAGCCCCCAAGAGAACTTTCCCAGGTATGTGTATAAGCCCCCAAGAGTACCTTTACAGGTATGTGTACAAGCCCCCAAGAGAACTTTCCCAGGTATGTGTACAAGCTCACATGAGAACTTTCACAGGTACAAGCCCCTAAGAGAAGTTTCACAGGTATGTTTACAAGCCCCCAAGAGAACTTTCACAGGTATGTGTACAAGCCCCCAAGAGTACTTTTACAGGTATGTGTACAAGCCCCCAAGATTACTTTCCCAGGTATGCATACAAGCCCCCAAGATAACTTTCACAGGTATGCATACAAGCCCCCAAGAGAACTTTCCCTGGTATGTGTACAAGCCCCAAAGAGAACTTTCACAGGTATGTGTACAAGCCCCAAAGAGAACTTTCCCTGGTATGTGTACAAGCCCCAAAGAGAACTTTCACAGGTATGTGTACAAGCCCCCAAGAGTACTTTTACAGGTATGTAACAACATTTAAAAGGAATATGAAATGAACAAGTTAAATGTCATGACATAAAGACAGATGATGGATAGCCTCTAACTTTTTCAGGCTCCTTTCTCTGTCTTTAAGTATTTGCGACACTGTCAACAGAGAAACAAGTGATCAAAGGCTGGTCCCCTGCCCAAAGTGTGTTTGTTCACATGTTTCATACAGTGCTTATGTTCACATGCAGGGCTTCTAACAACAGACAATTTGCCGGTCTGGAATGATTTTGACTTTGCCAGACCAATTACAGCTACAGAAAATGGCTAAAAAAATCAGCCTGAAAATTGTTCTTTTTTTTTTTTTTGGTCCAAACTGGCATAGTCAGTAAGAAAACCCCCAGAATTTGTAACACACAAACAGTGTTTGTCATACTACATCCCTAACTAGCAGGGGCTAGGGGACATCCTTGAAGGCGATAACCATCTGTGTCAATTGACTTTGCTGTTTTCATTACATTAAAGTGATTCGCCATCTTTTTTTCATGGAAACATTTGTCACAGTTTTGCTACAAAGATCCATTATCATAATACAATGAATACAATTGTCATTGTTAATCCGCGAAAGCATTAAAATCCCGAATTAATTAACCTAGTCCTGCCCTGATACTAGAGGATATCAACAGCGACACGCTTGATATAACTACAGAGTCTGAAAGCTGAGTGTGCCCTTTACGTCATTTTGATATAATGTAGATATAGAACTTTTAGAAGCACTTATTATAAATATAGATATATCTGCTAATTAAAGATTATGAATGTTGGTCTACTGTAGTAGCATTAAGCAAATAAATCACAATACTGTTTCACATTTTGTTGTATGCCCACTTACCGCCAAACGCAATTAATTACGATCGAAGTGTTCCTCGTTTGAATTGCAACATCTTGAAAAAATATTGTCAGATTACACAGATTACACATTGCGAAAATGTATGACATAATTCTTCGGGCAAACAGACTTTGGAAACCGGTATGTCGCTGGGTCTGGACCGATTGAGGTTCCAAACGTTTAGAAGCCCTGTTCACATGTATACCCTAAATCTTACCTGAATGAACTTCTTCAGCTCAGTTTTCTGCCTATTTCTCGGCACCCTTGGCTGTGTATGAGGAAACTAATATAGTGTTAGTGTTTCTTCCAGGATTAAACAAAAGGCATGGTATTTTAAATCTTACAAAAGTGCAAACTATCACAAAATACCCCCCCCCCCCCAGGACACCAGGTATGGTAATAAATAAATGTATCTTAAGCCAAATTTAGAGAGCTGACACTGTTTTAACAGTTTTTGCCACTTCAAGAGCCATAAATCTGGAGTGACTGATTTGACATGGCTTGTTATCAAACCTGACCATGATTTTAACCCCATTCAAATTCTGACCAAATCTGGTGGTGCATGTGATTGGATGAAGGCTTCTGAGGTAATTGATTGGACAAGACCAATTTTAGGTTATTTATATAACTTAAGGGCAATAACTCTTGAGTGACTCGAGCAATATGGCTGTTTAGGAAATTTGTCCAAGATATTATTCCCATACACATTGTGACCAAATAAGGTTATGATTGGAAAAAGGCTTCTGGAGCATACAACATACAACCTGTCCACCGCACGTAAAACTATAAAACGTCCAGTTCTATGAATGGGCGTATAAGTAACTGTAACACGTCACTGTAAACACTTTCCTAAAGGGCAACCTAGCACATCATACATGTCATCTTCTACAAGCCTACCCTGGCATGTGTTAGTAATGCATACGACTTCCTAAACTAAGTGTGTATCCCCCCCCCAACATAAAAATGCATTTTTTCCCGTTTTTAGGGAGAGGACCTATACCCTAATAACTTCATCTGAAGCTGTCACACGAGTGATGGATACCCGAATACACTATGGTAAATCCTTTCCTTTCAAAAGGGGCCATAACAAAAGTATTTTATAGTGTTTAACACATGTACCAAATAGTTATAAAAATCCATGGTACTTGTCTTATCATCATGATACCAAATTTGGGCAAAAATAGTGGATTGTAAACAAAGTAAAACCTGACTTATGGAGTTGAGCATGCGTACAATATATTGTTTAATTACATCAACTTTATCATGTGTTATTGTCCAGGACCGCTATGCATAACACATCTTAAAGTCATTTCTTATCTCAAGTCACATTCCTATAATTTTCATGGTCAATTTTAAAGAAAGTGCAAGTGGTTTTTCATGAAAAAAACATTTAATTTACATACATTTATGAATGTAGTATTTTAGATATTATCAAATTATTATACAATATGACCAGTGAGATACTTAACCTTGGAAAACGACTTAACATAGAAAATGACTTAACATAGAAAATGACTTAACATAGAAAATGACTTAACATAGAAAATGACTGAAGATGTTTTATGAATACCGGCCAAGACACAGTTTTTTTTGGCAAAGTCTAAAAAGGAGCCTTAACTCCTTCAAAAATTAAATGTTTGTAACCAAAGTCGAATTTGACCTGTATTTCATAGTTTTAAACATGTGTTCCAAACATAATTTAAATATGAGAACCCATTCATGTGCTATGGTCTAGACATTTTTTATAAATTGAACTTGAAAAGAGCCATAATTCCACCATAACCAAAATCTTTGAGAACCCAATAGTATTTTAAAACCAATGCCCCCGAACTGCCATCCTGTTTAAAAGATAATGCAATGTCTACATTCAGAAAAAGCTAAAAGTAAGAGGTAGTGACTTGGGTCTTGCACACAACTTATCACGTTTTTTTTTAAATAAAATACATGTGCCAAGTAATTTTAGAAGCCATCTGTGCATGATAAAGTCGCAGCCTGGAAACTGCCAACTATACACCATCTGAGTGCATTTTACAGCATTCCATGATTGATCTTTTAAGAGTGACCCTGGACTTTGAGAAAGGGACATTGGCCTTGCACACAACACTGCCTTTCATAATGAATTAACTCCAAGAGTGACCTTGACCTTTGAAGTAAGGTCATAATTCTTGCATAAGCCTTTACGTACCAATGACATATATGCCAATTTATTTTTAATCCCTCAGTATATGATGAGTTACAGCCCAGACACAACCAATTATACTGTATATGCCTCTATGCATCATTTCATAAGGATAAACCTGAAAGTGTGACCTTGACCTTTGAGGTAGGGGCATGGGTCATGCACCCAACACATGTGTTTATGTACCTAACACCTAATGCCAAGTTATTTAAAATCCCTCCCTGCAAGACAAAGTTAGAACCCTGACACAGAAAAACAGACAGACGTACGACAGACAGTGCGATTCCAAATTGCCCACCTTTGCGGGCATTAAGGGCCTAGAAGAAACACTAAAATAGGTTTACATTCAAGATGTGTACACTCACAAATAACAATATATAAATCCAACCTTAATAAATTCGTCTAGCTCTTTTTTCTGCCTGTTTCTCAACATCTCCAGCTGTTTATGACACTGTCCACATGGAAACAGGTGATTGCAGGCGGGACCTCCTCCAAATCTGTGTGTAAGACATTTAATTTACCGTAAAGGATGAATAAATATTGAAAACAATGATGTTGTTTTAAAGATACCATGTTAACTTGAAAGAAAGGTGCAGAAAACATGGTATTTCTACCTTATGAGAAGACAGTTAATCATTGTAAATCTTTCAAGACCCACCAGTCATTTAATATTTTTGCATTTTCAGCTTTTAATACACTGTTTCAATCTTGTTATCAGTAATTAATATTTTCCATAAATGCATCATTTAGTACATAGGTAAAGTTTTATCACTCAAAATTTATGTCTGTTAGACATGTTTATGTATAAATTTTAATTATGAGTGTCACTTTAAGCACTTTTGATTGTTTATAAAAACAAAAACAACGTTGGTGTCACTTCCTGATGAAGGTGTAATGTGGAAGCATTGAATAAGTTTTTAAAAAACAAAAACATGCAAGTGTAACTTTTTATATTAATCATTAACATACACACTCTCTTCATAAATACTTTCATACTGTGTATGGAATCATCTCTTGTACACAAAACTTTGCCTACCTATCATGCAGATACTCCCACATGGATTGCGAAAGAGGCTCCACAAGGTCTCCGATAAACTCTAATCTCTGTGGTGGAACTCCTGAGAAATATGTAAGTTCATAACATGATTATATCATAAATACATTATAATTGTGCTGGTCATCAATCTCAATATTGTTTTCCCATAAACATTATAATCAAATGTTGTTAAAGCAGACTGAGTCAATTTCGTCGAATTTTGAATATTGAATACAAGTTGATGTTTATGATGTTCACAAGTACGAGTTCAGAATCAAAACTTGGAAGTGATAATCTTCATTTCATTACAATGTTGCATGTAGCAAAGAATTTAAAATTGCTGTAACTATCAACACATTTACGTTTCACACTTAATATTCATATAGAGTTCATATAAAGAAGGTAGAATAAATGAGTTTGGAAGTTTTTGAAATTGCTCTTATATGAGACACAGTTTAGAATTAGACTTGAGACCACTCGTAAATATGTGCCGGGCAGCCAGTGATATGGGTACTCAAACACTGTGTTCTGTACTTGGCTTTTGCTGTTTCGCATGAATAGGTGAACAATGATATAAACATTGAAATTGTTTCATATATGGAGTTCCTATATGAAATTTAAGCAAAACTGAATACTTTATTTTTAAAACCATTAAGTTTACATTTTTTCAAACTATTTTAGTCTTTCTAAAATCTCAAATGGTTCATGATTTTATGGAACATATCGCACCTCCATGTGGACAAAGGAAATCATCATTTGTTATAGGTCCTGGTTCTGCAAAGGTGTTAAATCTGTTTATCCACTGCTTGGAAACGAAGAAATGCATCAGGCTTGGCTGAAAAAATAACGTAAAATTATTATTTTTACTTATTCCAGCATTTCGATTCTGATAGAATGAGAATTGTCTATTGTTGGTCTATATCCATTTATTTCAGCTGAAATGCATACAGACAACTTCAGGCTTACAAATGAACCATGTTTGAATCCGTTTATAATGCCAACCAACTTTAATTCAACATTTTCCCCCCAATGCTTGTCTCATTCTGTTGCAAAACATTTTAATTTGGGACATACAGAGTGGATTGTGGGTGTTGTGTTGATGAGGTAAACATTTCAACCAAATTTCATAAAAATCCTTCAAGGGGTTAAGTAGACATTGAGCAGACATAAAATCTATGGCTCAAACCTTTGACCTTGAACTGTGACCTTGACATTGAGACAGCCCACATGTAATGTGTGTTCTCCATGCTATCTTGATATGGTGAACATTTGACCCATGTTTCATGAAAATCCTTCACTGGGTTTAGGAGTTATGGTCACACCAAATCAATAGCTGGAAGCATTGACTTTAAACTTTGACCTTGATTCATTTCTATGAGGTAAACATTTGACCCTCGCTTCATAAAAATCTTTGAAGTGATTTTGGATATACGGAGTGAATCTAAAAGAGGGACAGAGAGACAGACAAACGGACAGACAGACAGACAAAAACACATCTGCACTAAAAACAACATGTTTTCCCTAGTGAGAAATAATTTGCAAACCCCCCTTATAATGTTATTGATAAAGCTGGTGCTTTAAAATCTTAAGTGGCTGGGTACACACCTCTCGATTATTCATGAGGTCCATGGCCTCTTGGCGAACACTGTGCATGTGGTCATTGCGCTTCCTGAAACAATAAGTATATAACTGAAGCCATTTACAATCTATTGTTCATGTGGTCATTGTGCTACCCAACACAATAAATATATATCTAATGCTATCTTTAATCTTTTATTCATGTGGTCATTGTGCTTCCTGAAACAATACATACATATCTGCAGCCATTTACAATCTATTAATCATGCGGTCATTGTGCTTCCTGAAACAATAAGCACATATTTGAAGCCATTTACAAACTATGGTTTACATGCACTATTAGTATCACAATAGAATGAAGATTATGACAATTTCTCAGTTAATTATCATTCAGTAAACAGACCTTCAGAGGTTACAGAACTATGTGTTTAAACTTTTAATCAATTACCTGTAGAAGAGGACATAAGCCTCACAGTTGACTACCTGACTCACGTCTACTTCAGTCACATATTGATCATCAAACTCGTACCACAGCTCCGTGAACACATTCTGACAGTATGCTGTGTAGTGACCCCCTAAAATAGTAAGCATATTACCTTTATGATTGTTAACAGTTCTTATATGAGGTCATATACTGAAGATCAAACTGGCAATACTGTTCTGTGTATATCCTAGACCATCTGTGCTATCATGGGGAACACTCTTGACTAAGGGGCATTACTCAATAATCATAAAAGCCAGAGTTATGGGTCTTGCTGCATATGTGTGTATTGTCTCTTGCAGAATTTAGTTCTTGAAAGTCAGCAATGATGATAAAACCACCTAGGCTATGATAATACCTCACCTATTCTTGCACAGTGAGAACCTGATCATAGAACCCAAATGAGTAATCTATGTTACCCTAGGGTCTGATTTTTCAATTTGGTCTAGAAACACATTGATATTATTAATGAGTTATTCAACATATATGTTAATTATGACGACCAAACCGGCTTTGGATACTGGTCGATACATAAGGGGTAACCATATATGCTAACTAACGCAACATAATGTAATGTCACATGTGATAAGAACAAAAACATCGTATCAACATAAAACTAACAATCTCATCCATACAGTGTGCACAATGTACCAAGATATAACATATAATTTTATACAATTAATATTGAATATTCTTAATACTAGCTAGCAGCAGCCAATCATATTAAACTTAGAATTATCGGTTGTCTACAGGTAATTGTTTATGCTTGTTAGCACACTTACATGATTTGATTGGTTAATATTATTTTTGAAAAATATTGACTTATCAACGACCATTTTGGCAAATTTAAACCACATCAAAGAATTAACCAGATTTATACATCTGGCTGAAGACCCCTATAAACTAATCCAACCATACCTCCTGCTGTTCCATGGTGACATATGACAGCCACCAGGTCATAGACAGTGACTTGACTGGTGTGATCTGAAACAAAAAATCAGTTCTACTTACTTCTTAAAAGAATTCTAACCACTCATCATTGAAGAATTTCATACTTACCGGTACATTCATTTATCAGATTGTGTGATGAGTCAGGGCTTTCATTTCAGACCTTCAGTTTTGATTTGAGGAAAACAACAAAAGCTTAATTGACCCATCAACATTTTTTACCCATATAAAATCACATAAGACTTTTGGTAAAATTGGTAATTTACACCTGAGTACTTAAAGGCTGATAAACGCGCTGATGAATGTTACTTTCTTCATTTCTTTTTAAAAATATTAAATTTCCTAAGTAATTTCCTCAATGATTATCACTTTTAATTTTCTTAGCTTGGAGCATTTTTTACAAAAATAGTTTCCAAACATTATTTTTGTCATTTAAGAGATTAACCTACTTTTATAACATTGCATTAAAGTTTCCTTATTGAGTTCTCATTACCAACCTTTGTGTAGGTAAGGTTTCATATCCAAGTTGGTTAGGGGAAATGAGACATAGGTGCTGATTTTGGAGGAGTAAAACTCGTGGCGGAATCGCTTCAGGTGAATACAGAGCACCTCTGGCAATTCCAAAACCTTGGAGTACTTCAAGCCATTCCTAAGTCTGAAAAAGATTTAACAATCATTAACATTGGGCCAATGTTAACTGCCTTTAACTGTTTAAGTTAGCAACATTCTTAACTTAATCATTGTGAACTTTCAAATATTTAATCATGAAAGTTTCATGGAGACCTGTGATACTTTTCACAAATGTTGAGACAATTGATTTTAAGATTTGCTTGTTTAACTTTGATATATCAGCACACCATTAAATATTTCACCTTTTAATGTTAATGACGATTATGTTAACAACATAGAACACACATTTTCAACGCTATTCATTTGTGATATCACGTCCAAAGTTCAACACTACTTTCATTAATCATACAACAATTATTTTTCAATATCATATTATTTCAAGGAGACATTGACATCTATGATATAAAAATCTAAATACAATATGGTCATCATTCAGTATCTAAGAATGAATTCACTAATAATTAAAGAACAATACTGTAAACATGAACTCATTCATTTAGAAATTCTATATATTATACTATTTCGCACTAATGTAAGTATTACAGAAATCCATTAATAATAAGAGTAATTAAAATGAAATTAAATGAACTAGCCCTACTTTTTACACTTCTCACAGCTGTACATGTTATCCCCCTTGAGTTCATCTGCTGAAAAGAATGCTGCGAGGCAGTCTTGAAGGTTCACCATTGGGCCCATAAACCAACTGAAATAGGCATGTCAATGAGCTGCACATACTTTATACAGATGATTACTTTAACACCATTCTCCAATGATAACAATAACATTCTTATATAAAGCCTAATAAAAAAAATAAAAAAAGAGCTGTCACAGAGACAGCGCTCTCGACTATTCAGCCACTTTTAAGATAAGAAGTTTTAATGAAACATGCATGGATCACTATAAAATAATATTAAATGCCGAACTTTATCCTGAACTTCTATGTCAAATAATAAAGGGGCAAAATTTATATTATATGCAAGATAGTTATCATTCTTCATTGTTTAAAGTTACAATGCAATACATCTAGTAGTTGCCGAGTTATTGACTTACATGTGCTTACATACAAAACCTTAATTGCTTAGTTGAATAATAAAGGGCAATAGTTTGCAAAACATCTAGTTTTTCAACTAGGTTGGATAGTTGGGAACAAATGTCTTAAGTTTCAATGCAATACATGTTAATTTGCTTTGATATTGACTTAAATGTGGTAACATGCAAAACCTTAACCAGAAGTTCTGAGTCAAAAAATAAAGGGCCATAATTAGCATTATATGCCAACTAAAGTTACCTAACTTGGTTATACAAGCAGGTTGGATGGTTGAGTAGCATTGTATAAAGTCTCAAAACAATACAACAAGTAGTTGCTGAGATATTAACCTACAAGTGCTAACATGCAAAACCTTAACCAGAATTTCTAAGTAGAATAATAAAGGACAATAGTTTGCATAATATTCAAGATAGAGTTATCTAACTTGATTAATTAAGTAAGTTGGATAGTTGGGAACACTTGTCAAAAGTTTCAATGCAGCGCATGATGTATTAACTGAGATATTTACTTAAATGTGGTTACATGCAAAAACCAAGGTGTGACGCTGTCACTTAGATTTAAGTAGAATAGCTCTCCTTATTCTTCCAATAGTAGAGCTAAAAAGGCTACCAACTCTACCTGCTTTTGAAAAGAATGTAAGTTGAAGTGTAACCCTAACCAAAACATTTTTTGGCCCTAGGACCAACTTTGATTTTTATTGAAACAGGCCTCTGATTTCCATACCTTCTCAAGTAGCCATACATCCAATGTAGCCAGCTCTGGTGGACCTCACTACATGCCTTCAGTTTCTGCCCGGCAACATGACTGGTTGATGCATGAAGCATATGAACATGATCCTTGGATGGAATGGGCAAGGATAAGTCTTGAAATGTCTCCTTAGTTGTTGAAACCTGATAATAAAAGGAGATACCTAATGCGTTTGTGGGATATTCCTTATAAATAGTTTAACACCCCAACTGGTTAACAACATAGCTAGTTCATGCATGCATCCTTTAAGGGAATTGGCAGAGATGAAATGCCTCCTTGGTTGTTGAAACCTGACAAATTAAGGTTAATAACTTGTATTTGTGAGATCTAATGTATTTTAACACTCTTAATCCCCGTTTTCTGTCCTGCAACATGAGTCATTGATACATGCACAGTGTTGGTTTTTTTCCAACAAATTTCCGATGCTTAATCATACACTTTTAATTATTTTTATTTCATCTAAAAATTGGCCCCCTCCCCACCCCCAATGGTCTTTGCATGGAATAGTTTTGTATTCTTGAAGAAATCGATCACATTCTTTTATCCTTTTTGCCCATTTTTAAACCATTCTTGCCAATTTCTTGACACAACTTTTCTTGATCAGTAAGGCCCTGACCCGCTTCCCAAAATGGTGGAATAACACTGATGCACTATATGAACATTGACTTCTGAGGGTACCAGCAAACATGTTTTTAAAAGTTGTTAACAACAACAAGGCAAGATACTTGTTTGAGGGTGACACTATAAAGTGAGGTTACTTGTATTTGAAGGATACACTACAAGGGGAGATAACTTGCATTTGAGGGTGACGGTATAAAGGGAGATAATTTGCATTTGAGGGTTACCCTACAAAGCGAGATAACTTGTATTTGAAGGATACACTACAAGGGGAGATAATTTGTACTTAAAAGAGTTTCAGTCAAATGGGAGAAAACTGGTCTTTTGGGGGTATTCTTAATTGTTTAACATATGCTTAAGATTAATTTGTTCACATCGCCAATTCCAACAATGACTTTAAAATGCCTTACAAAGCAATGGCATTTCTATTTTCTTAAAGAAAAAGAGTCAATGATGAAATTGCAAATCTAAAAAGCTTTCATTTACGAATATGATTTAAACAGAGGAACATGACATACCCTTTCACAAGTAAGACACTGCACTGAGCTGTTCAGTTTGCCATCAAAGATGTCTGATATCACACTCCGGTATTGCACATTCTTCCCCGGTCCTGAAATATGATATGCAATATTTTGTGTTACTGTTGGCATAGTGATATATACAAAATACTTGTACATTGAAGAAAAAAAGTTTGTTGCTTGCATCTCTGTTAATCTTGATTAAAAATAATTATTTTGAAGTTCTTTTTTTATAAAAACAAGAGCTGTCCCAGAGACAGCGCTCGACTATTCTGCTGCTTTTCAGTGTAAGGATTGAAAAGTTTTGGCGAAACATGCATGGATCACTGTTAGATTAGATTTTAATGCAATATATGATGTATTTGCTGAGATATTAACATAAATATGGTAACATGCAAAATTTAAACCAGAATTTCTAAGTCTAATAATAAAGGGCCATTTTTTGCAAAATACAGTTATCTAACTTGGTTATATTCAAGTAGGTTGGGCGGTTGAATACCATTCCGACCATTGTATAAAGTTTCAATGCAATACATAAAGTAGTTGCTGAGATATTAACCTATGTGTGCTTACACGCAAAACCTTAACCAGAATTTCTAAGTTGAATAATAAAGGGCAATTATTTGCATTAAATACAAATTAGAGTTATCTGACTTGGTTAATTAAGTAGGTTGGATGGTTGAGTACCATTGTATCAAGTCTCAATGCAATACAATGTACATCAAGTAATTGCTGAGATATTAACCTATGTGTGCTAACATGCAAAACCTTAACCAGAATGTCCAAGTCAAATAATAAAGGCCTATTATTTGCAATATATTCAAATAAGTGTTATCTAACTTCATTAATTTAGTAGGTTAGATAGTTGGGAATACATATCCAAAGTTTCAATGCAATAAATGATGTATTTACCAGTGCTCCAGCCAGGATTTGAAAAGGGCAGGGTGCTAGGTTAAAAAGGGCACTTTCAGTGAGCCTTGATCGGGCACTTGCAAGGGCCAATGTTGAATTCTTATTGTGTATTTGTTGTAATCACTTTCAATCCTAATAGTTAGTTATGAATACCTTAACTGTTTTCTTTAATTTAGTGTCAAAACTATTTATATTTATTATTTTCATACTTATTTCTGAAAATTGACTCTGTCAAACAAAAGGGCACAGCAGGGTGTAGTAAAGGGCAGCAGGGTACTGGAAAAGGGCAGCAGGTGCCCCACCCTGCTATACACTGTTATCATAATTTCTTCATCAACAATTCACAAATCCTGAATGAACGTTCTAAATATTAGCTTTCCTGTATTTACGCATGAATTGGTAACATCACAGCATTCCACATGCTCAGCATTTGTAGTATTCAATTTATAAGCGTCTAGGCACTGAGACCGTTATTAATTTAATTAATTAATAAGCAACGACTGTGTTACATCCCATTTCATTATGGTTTTAAAATTCATACCTGAATGAGTAGTGTAGCTTGAACCTGATTTTTGCCTAGCCTTTGACCTATTGCCCAGCCCCTCTCCTCTCTCTGATGACCCTGACACTCTTCTCCTACCACGAACACGCCCTCTTGCAGGCTCCGATTCAGCGTCTACAAATTCCCCAGAATCACTCCTCTGATCATCATTACCAATGCTAACATTTTCTGCACTACGTATTGACCTATTGGCATGGTCTTTCTTTTCTTTAAGCTTAGAAGTCCTGTTAGAAAAATCATCTGATCTGCTGATCCCACTTTCTGAGCTGAACGAATTGCTTGTTTTCTTCTGCGATCTTAATTCACGAGAGTTTGATGAAATATTAAGATGAGCCAGTTCATTTCCTTGATCCTCGTCACTAAATCCATTCTGACTAACAGAATCCTTCTCACTTCCTAATGCAGAGTCACATGTCTCATAGTCACAATCTGATTGGCTGCTCGTGCTGCTAGTATCCATTGGGATCTGTCCATCTTTTTTTATCTGACCAATCACCGGTGAGCTTTTATGCTCATGAATATTTGACTCCTCCTCCCTATCCTCATGGTTATCTTTGATTGGCTGCTTTAGTTCTTCATGTAACTGGTCCATGAAACATCTCAAGAATTCTTGAGTATCCTATTAGAGAAATCATTTTTTTTATAATTTTACATAAAACAGTTGTTTAAAAGTTTAAGAAATATATTTGAGAATAATGTAATGTGATCTTAGCTGTATATGCACAGACCTGTTGAGCCATATTCAGGGGCAGTATAACAGAAGCATAATCATCTCAAGAAAATGTTATTGTGCAATTTCGAATTGTAATATTTCTTGAGAAACCTCATTACAGCTGGATTTATCATTTGGACAAATGTGATTTTGCAGCAGGATGTATGTCTATAGAAGAAAGAGTAAATGCTGCTGGTCAATAGTTACACTGGTCAGACCCAATTCTTGACCAGAGATGACCCATTTTTACACTGGTCCTAATAATAATATGACATATTCTTCAATCTTGAAGATTGGATGAACACTGTTGATTTAATGAAAGGAATAAGAAACTGTCAAACAAAAAATTTGTCTTAATATTTGACCTAGTCACCATGTTTTTGACCGGAGAGAACAATTTTTCACACTGGTCAACTAATATTCTCACCAAGTTACATGAAGATTGGATATTTTAACAAAATTCAGGCTAAAAACTAATGCTTTAAAATTGTTGTTTTTTAACTTCAGAATAAACATAATGCATACTACTTTCTTAAAGATGATTTTTTGTTGTAAAGAAATTGCTGAATGGATGAAAAAGGTACAATCTTAAACTTATGATTCTTTAGCAATACGCCCCATGCCTCCACACATATTACAAGAATATCCGTTTGATTGCTCAACATGGATAGATAGTAAAGGAGATAAACTTGAAACCCCTACCTGTTGAGCATATCCCCTGAACATGGGGTGGACCAGTTTGATACCGCTCACAACACTGCTGGGTACCATGTAACTTGGCCTAAAAATACATACACATAATATGTAATTACATAATGGTAAGTGCTCCATTCAACTATTTTGGGAAGGGGGTCAGGGACTTCAGATTGGAAAAAATGGATCATTTCGACTTAATGTGGTAATTTCGAACTTGGCGTGGAAATGACAAAGAATGCTATAACAAATAGGCAGAGAAGGTAAGGTTTGTTTCTGTAAGAGTACACCAGATTTACCATACAAAAACACATTAACTAGGGTCCTTTTCAATGAAATAATGGGTATAAAAAGAACACCGATACCATTTTCACTTCTTATGCACCCTTTGAACTGGATACAAGCCAAAAAGGATTTTTGGCTTTTGAAATCAATATATAAAGTTTACTTTAACAGCCAGTTATTTTTAGGTTTTGGCTCTTTAAACTTCAAGTCATTCTCTTTTTAAACCCAAGCGTGTGTAAGGGTAGGTTTATTGTTGGCCTTCCAAGTTAAATTCCTGACACTCATGTTTTTTAAATCAATCTTTTCCTTAAATGAAAGTTATTTGACACTGTAATTTCATACTAGAACTCACCTTTTTCTATGCCAGATTTCATTCATCAGCTTCATATAGCTGGTACTAATGCGGGGCGACTTATCTGGATGGACAAATCCCGGGCAGTCAAGAAAATATCTTGTCAGTGGGGGGCTGAAAAAGAGATTAAGAAACAATTGTTAATGATTTTAACACTTTAACTTACAAGAGTACGTCACAATGATAAGGTAAGGCCAGTCCAAAGTGATTCTATCTTTAGCAAAGTTGGGTGTGTATTTTTTCAGCTTTTTGATCACAAAAAACAAAAACAATACACAAAATTGAGCATCCCCCTCCCGATATCTTATATGTTCTTAAAATATTTTTTTTAACTCTTAGTGATTATCAATTTTTACTGTTTTTTGCTGACTAAAGGACAATGACCGGTTTTCAACAATACTCAATCACTATTTAATCCCTACATGAAGCTAATGAATTGTTTCTCACCAATTTGAGAGTGCTTGTAAGGCAGCATTAAGGTAGCACGTGTTCCCAAGATTCTGCAGCCCCGTCAATCCTGCAAATATAAAGAACACTTGCTTAAATTTACTTTACTCTCTCTAGTTCAATTGCTGACAATCAGTCAGACTTCTTATCATTACTTACAGGTCATTTCAACAAACAAATGATTAAAATACAAATAATTAGAGTTGGATGATTGGACAAATTGCATAACTGATTATCGAATCAAAATGGACAACTAAAATCGATCATTGAGTCGGATATAATCAAAGGAATGAAAATATGAACTAAATATTGGTATCAAACTATAGTTCATGTTTGTTTTAATAATTTTTTTGCCCTGTACATTACCTAATTGACCATAAATAAGGAATTCAAAAAGAATAAATTCACAAGTTAATTTTTGTATGTACTTGTACATCCATTCCACTATCACTGATATATAACATTATCCTGCAACAAATGATTTTATACATGTGCATTTTATGTTGTTGTTCTTTAAATAAAGTAATACCATTCATTAAAAAATTATTATGGATAATCACAATTGATTGAAACCATTGTTTGATTATTATTCCATTTAATTTTATCATCACACCAGCACTACCAATACTCTATTATAATATTATAAAATAATTATATTAACAACCTTTAGGTTTAACATTGTGCATGCCAATGTCTTCATCTGGTTCTGACTCACTGTCTTCGAAACCAAACACACTGTGGTGAGGAGAGTTTTCTGCAGTTATCTCCCCTTGGACGTCCATTTCTTCCTCCAATGTAGAGGGCTTGTCTGGAATCCTACACGGGAAATAGAGGTTTAAAGCTGTAGAATTGTACACTTCATTTGAAAAAGTTTTCTTTTCAAATATATTTTAAAAACAAATTCTGAGAATTGTCTGCAGTTATCTTCCCTGAAAGGTCTGTTTCTTAGTTTAAACATATTTATTTTACAATGATTGTGAAACAAGTTATTACATTATAGTTTTCAGTCTCATTGGCACAATTTTACGTGAAGGTGTGGTCTTGTGTCTGTTTCTTCCACCTAAGTTGACGGCTTGACATTTATTTTACCAAACATTAACTGAAGACAAATCTTAAAGTACATTGCATTAGTTTCACTAAACTCCTATGTTCAATCTAACTCATGAGATAGTTGCTTTTTTCTAATATATATTGTCATCTACTCACATCATGCTTATAATGGTCACTCACATTTGGTGGTCTTAGATCTTAATCGGACAATGTGTTACCCTGACAGTAACCCTATTTTTCACCAGTGACAGTAATGAATTATTACTGTTTGGGCTTATTCAACATTTCTCATCACACTTACATGAATGCAGGGCTGTTTTTGTCATGGAACACTTCACTCTCGCAGCGATAACACCAGATACGGAGTGTGGATAAGTTGATGGACAGGCAGTGACTATGGCTCTAAAACAATACATACAGACTAAATTGTGTAGGCTCACAAAAATACATAATCTCAAGTATGCTGAACATGCATTTTTAATGCAATTTGACTACCAATTTATGCATTTGCCAATGTGTAGTTACCAGGACAGTCTACTTAAAAAAAATAAAATTTAAAGCTATTAAATAAAGCGACATTAGATAAGCAGTTGAGTTTGCTTTGGGTTACTTGACTGTAGACTGTTAAAGGAAAGTTCAGGAAAGTGTTTGCTTTGTTTTCTTGTTTGAATTGTTCTTTTGTAAATGCAAAATTTAAAGCATATTGTTTTTCACAACTCTTAAGGGCCCTCGACCCATTCACAAAAAGGTGAGAAAACAACCCACTGAGTTTGGTCATAAATAAGAATTCAAAACCGAGCCCTTGACCCTACCTCAGCATGCTGTGAGCTGTGGTCCTTTCCAGACTCCCCACATCCAATATAGGAACAGCTGCCAATCAGACACAACCACAAGTTCTTTTCTTTGGACTCACAACTATCACAATGCTCAGTCTGAAGAGGAGCAAACCAACAAGTAAGATGTGTTGAAGTGCCACCAGCAGGCATCACTTACATTAGAAGGGATGGGTGGTAGTAATTGGATAATCCCCTCAATTAGGGTTAAAGCCAGGTTTAATGAAGAGCAGGATGCTGCTGATATATTATTAAAACTAAACTGCATGATGAACAAATAGCGTAAAGTTGCAAAATTGTTTTGTGACTTATGATAACTAATCATGTACCAATTACATGCAGTAGTATATGAACACTGACAACGTTGAGAATTTAAATCAAACCTAGGACCCCCTGCTACAGATTCTAATATGAAAAAAGACAAATAATATAATATAAAAGTTGGTATATATTTATAATCATATAGAAAGTTCTTAAACAAAAGGATGTATTTGATAATCTAAAACATCAAAAGATGTCGGAATGGTGCAAATGCTAGTATCCATTAGGAAAAAAGGGTGCATAAAAGACAGGATGCAGCACCTTCCTATAACTTAATAGCTATCGCCACGTCTCAATGTAAATATCAGAAAAGTCTATTCTTTTTTTGCTTGTTGGCATAAGAATTGAGTTTTTTAGTAACAAAAAATGAGCTTTTCTAAGCCCCTTTAGTTCTGTATCTGTACCGTTTGTGCTTTCTTAATTTCCTCCCATGATATTCGTCCGATGCTGGAAACATGGGCACACCTCGATATTTTGCTTGCCATTACTTCATCCTGTGCCAAAATAGTTGAAAAGAAAAGTTTCATTATTCCAAATAAATGACAATCTATGTGGAAATGCCAGTAAGAGCATGCAGTTGCTCATCAAACAGCAAATTTGAAGTACAATGTTTGCAAGAACAGTTCTAACAGTAATAAGGTGACAATTAAATATTACTTTGGTCAACCCATATTTTGAAGGGTGGGTAGATATGTATGTAGGGTTCCTAATGTAGTTGTTTTTTACTTCCTTACGATAATCACTGATTTGTGTAATGAATCACTAATAAAAAATATGACCGCCATATGATGCCAAGGTAAAGATGATCAATTTATATTTAATTGTTGCCAAAATTAATATACAGTTTATGACTCTATGTTTAAATTTAAGGCACTTTAATAAAACGCCGAGTTATCATTGAAATTAGTTAAAAAAAATACCCTATACCAGACACACTTTACTTCTCAGGTTTACTCTACTGGTGTCAGAAGTAAAATCAAAAGTGCCTGGAATGGCCAGAAAGGTTAATGTGGAAGGAATGTCATGTGTGTGGGAAAACACCAACGGCCTGGTTAGCTCGGTCAGTCAAACAACAGTGCTAGTGTTCCTGAATGCATGTTTTTGAGCTCCACCACAGGCACACTTTCAATACTAGGTTTACTTTACTGTTGTCAGAAGTAAAAACAAATTCTGTTGAACCCCTTTTCTATAATTTGTATATAGGCTCAAATGTTTTCTTGAGAATGTCGATGGTTTTCTTTACATTTCATATCGAGTAAAAGTACAGTCGTGTTACCCGTAGCGGATCAGTATGGAAACAATGCTGTGCATTGAACAAACGTTTTACATTCTGAGATTGCAACGTTTACAGTTAAAAATAAAAATATTTCCTCTTTTGATTGACATAAAATAATTCAATTTCAGAGCAGAAACAGATTAACTGACCGTTGTTTGCATGTACGAGTAAATGAGGCATTAGCGAACCAAATTTACCAATAACGGATCATGTGACATTTCATATCGAGTAAAAGTACAGTCGTGTTACCCGTAGCGGATCAGTATGGAAACAATGCTGTGCATTGAACAAACGTTTTACATTCTGAGATTGCAACGTTTACAGTTAAAAAGAAAAATATTTCCTCTTTTGATTGACATAAAATAATTCAATTTCAGTGCAGACACAGATTAACTGACCGTTGTTTGCATGTACGAGTAAATGAGGCATTAACGAACCAAATTTACCAATAACAGATCATGTGACATTCCGATATTGGGGGTTCTCTCAAGCGAGATTTTAGCTGTCAAAACTGACAATCAGTTTGTTTATCTTTTCTGTTAAATATATTTAGTCCCTCTTTTATGCATTTTATAGGTGATATCATGACAGGATGCTTATTTGGTGGTCTGTATCATGTCAAGTCGGTAGAGATCGCATATATATATGCGATCTCTACCGACTTGACATGATACAGACCACCAAATCAGCATATGTATTTAAAGATATCCGATTTGTTAAATAATTTCAACAAATTTCCAACTGAAAACACTCAGGTCCAGTTAATTTTGAGAGCTTTTGGACTTTTTATAACTGTATAAAATTTTCAAAATGGATAAGAATAATAACTGTGTATGTATGTGCTTGTAAATCTGTGAACTGTTTATGAATAGGATTTACTAATTCTATGCATAGAATAAACTCATGCTGACTGAGATAATTTATTTTCATTTAAAAAATAATTTGACAATGATTGCGGATAACAGAATCATAAAATCACAGTAAATCACATTATAAACAAGAATTAAATCACAGACATTTAAAAAGTAAAATATAAACAAATATAATTTATATAAACACATAACAAGTTGACTAGAAATTCTGACCAGCTAGCCTGAGCTAGGTGTTGATATTATGGTACTAACCTATGCAATGATAGGAGGTAACAGGTTAAAAGCTGTTAGAAATACATGTGTAGTACTGTATAAGGTAAACCTATTTCTTAAACCTGAACAAAACACACAGACATCACGAAAACTGGAGTGAACAAGATTGATGGCAAAAGATGCAACAATTTGAATCAAAATTCAAGCTACTTTGAGTATAAAACATTGAACAACTAAACAAAACCATAATCCATATAAAGTACTTATTACAATCAAAAATTGTAATTTGGAGATTCTTTGATCAATAACATCAAGCAGTTCTATTGCAGGTGAGAAATAATGAGCAACGAATTATCACTAGATTTGTTGAAAACAAAACAATGCCAATTAAATTCTAAATACATTCTAAAGACATGAATTAACGGATT
This sequence comes from Mya arenaria, assembly GCF_026914265.1. Classification (NCBI taxonomy): domain Eukaryota; kingdom Metazoa; phylum Mollusca; class Bivalvia; order Myida; family Myidae; genus Mya; species Mya arenaria. The sequence continues at coordinate 37,621,270 of NC_069138.1, read as the reverse complement.
AGTTTATATATCAGTTTTAGTCCACCTTATTTTAATGGCAATAACAAGTATATCAATGTCAATTAACAACTATTTTCATCACATAACATTCGGGCATCTTTTTGAGTGTTTCTCTTAGCATTTGTATAGTGTTCACTTCATCTTCTGCTGTAAGTACATATTTACATGGAATAACAACGCCACCACCACTCTCAGATGGAGCAGGCCACGGTGGGAAACTGGGCGTTGGTTCACCAGTCATGCTGGCACACACGTGTCCACCCGAATCAAGTACATTGTAAAAACAAAGAATGCATGGTACATGGCCAATTGGAAGGGCAGCTATATCTGACAACTTAAGCTGTCTTTTATCATCTGTTACCATGTCATGTAAAGTGATATCAGACTCAGAAAGTCCAGGAATCCACACAAGGCATGCATCTTTATCTTTGATGTAAGTATATTCCCTATCTACAACAAGCTTTGTCACAGCAGGGTTCCCGCTGGCGATCGCCATTGTCGCCATTTGCGACAAAATCGCAAAAGTGGCGACAACTTTTCAAATTTGGCGAATTTATGGCGACAAGGATTTTTTTCTAAAATATTTTCTTAAAATGACGTAAGTGGTGACCATGCGGCCTGCATGATAATCGATTCTGTCACTGTCATAAATCAAGCGCATCTGCTGGTGCGACAACAAAAATTAATCCGATAATTAAAGCAAGCAGTCACGGCCCAGTCAACACCTCGCTAATTATTGCAGAATTTTATTGCTTTCACGGATAAACAATGACATCCTTTAACTGTTATGTCTCTTATTAGCAAACAATTTTAATATTTAGCTCAACAGCCTTGTTGTTGCGTAATTATCGTGTTAGTTTAAATATGCAAATCGTAGAATTTTATGTTGTCGGAAAGTCACTTGATATGCAAATTTCGTAATGACGTTTACGCGCTAAAAATAGACTTGCTTTCGGTTTTGTCGCAATTTGTAATTGCTATAAATGCAGCATTCTAAGAGTTCAAAAAGTGTCAAAAAGATTAACAGAAATCAAATAAATAGGATTAAACCCCATTTGATAAGGCTTCTAATATGTTGGCTGGAGTAAAGAGTAGGTAGACAAATTTCTATTAGGAAAGTTATGGCCCTAGTTTGACAATGTATATTTCTTTGAGTTTCCATTTATTCTAAATTTATCTCATAATTTCACAAATGTATTCTTTTATTGTATGCAGGCATTAGACTGAAATCAACATATTGATGTTTATGTCACATTTTTTGCAATATTTTTTTATTTATATACTAGTCCATATACAATGAATTTTGTCAACAGAATAACAATTTGCTATTAATATCTTGTGCTTCATGTACAACAAAATGTTATGATTTGCACGACAATGTGCTAATTAATTGCAATTTAAGGCTCTTAAAATGCTTAAACCCCATGAGCTTCAGGGGGCTTCGCCCCCTTGGCCCCCACAAGGGCGCTGCCCTGGACCCGTAAGGGGGCCTATCGTGGCCCCCTTAACCCCCCGCGAAAAAGTGGCGACAACTTTTTAGAACCAAGGGGGAACCCTGCACAGGGTCAGTTATTGGGGGTTTTATCTTGTACACATGGTACCCCTTTATCATCGAGTTCTCTAATGTGATAGATGTGCAACAGCTTGCTGAAGACTGTGGTTCATCATGGTCTTCCTTGTCTGTGGAGATATCATGGCCTCTTCCTCTTCTGGCTTTGATGGCAGATATATTAGGTGGCGGTGGTACCTGAAAGAAAATCATTTCAATTAAATACAGAATTAGGGAAAACGAAGAAAAAAGTAGAAGACAGCTGGCTAGTCCACACGGCCACCTGAACTTTAAAGATTTTACAAACCATGAGCAAGTAACTTTGAGATTTATTTCAAATAATTTATTTTAAGTGTACACTGCTACAATATGATAATGTTAATGTGATGTTCTGTTCCAGATTCAAATGGTTACTTACCTCCACCAACTCTTCTCAATAAATAATGTTGTCAACTCTGCCCAAATTCAATCTTCATTCATCTGTAGAACACAAGTGATATTTTTAAAAACAATCACAAACTGCATGGTATACACTTATGGAAGTGGCAATCCTCGATACCAATTAAAACACAGGCCTCTTTTAAATTTAAAGCTGATAAATATCATTTTTATGATATTAAGTGAGTACAGTACTGTACATCATATTTATGTATAATAAAAAGTCAAACATTTGAAACTAAATTAGATATGTGTGTTATAATTCATATTTTAATCATAATTAAAGTAACATAAGTATCCAGCAATGTTTGTTTTATGTTTAAAAAAATCGGCAATGACAAACTGGTACAAATTTACTATGTTGAGAGAACCTCTCAAACTCACTGCATGAACAAAATGGCAGTCCGCTATTGGTTAATTACCCACACGTAATTATGACCGCCAAATTCTAACAATTCATTGATGAAAGAAAAGAATGTTATGCATTTTTAAGTGGTTATATATTGACCTTTCATAAAATGTATAAATTGTTCACTTACACATTGTAGTTGGACGAAAAGTTCTCAGAAAAAGCACATGTTGCAATCAAATTGAGGCCGGAACAACTGGGTCAAGTAAACAGTTGCATCGAACGTTCGTATGATACAGATGATTTTGAAGTTCGATTTAACCAATATTTGTTGTGATTTTCACAATCGTTTTAAAGTACATAACTGCCAATTTTTAGAAAAAAATACAATTAAATAAACTTTATAGCGTGTATTCAACAAGAGAGTGATCCGCTATTGGTTATGATCCGCTAAGGGTAACTTGACTAAAACGATAACATAAGAACATAAAGTGTGTAATTAAACCCTGGCCATTTCATTATTAAGATACATTTGAAAATATGAATACTTGATCTTTAAGTATAAAGACAGCCTTGATATACGACTTACATCACCAAAATAGGACTAATATCGCAAAAAGAGAAAATCATGAAAATCACGAAATTGGAAACATTTCCGGAGAAACACTTCCGGTAAAATAGACATAACGGCAAAATTGAAACGGGTTTACCGCGGTATACCTTAAATACGCAAAGATGCGTAAAGACGCGTAAAGATACGTAAAGATGCTCAAAGTGGCGTAAAGGGAAATAAATTTAACTTAAATAAAATATATAAACACTGAAAGTATGGCAATAATGCATATATAGTGTTAACTAAGTGTATAAACAAAAACTGAAATAAATTCGACGATTTTCCCCATGTTTTAAGGGTTTACATAATTGAAAATAATCATAATACGTTTAATGAGAGTTTAAAAAGAAATAATAAACACTACAAACAAAACACTGCAACGACATATTGAAGCTGGATGTTCCTTCTTTATAATCATACCAAAACTTTAAAAATGTATCAAGAATTAAAAAAGTTAGACCCTAGGGCCGTGTTTTTAGTAGAAATTAAAAAAAAAACATTTTCTGAAAGGTGGTTGTTTCTTCTTTACAATGATACCAAAATTTATTAAATTGGTAAAGAATTAAAAAAGTTAGACCCTGGGGTCATGTTTTTCTTACCTATACCTCTTTAGAGCCCTATAACCCACCTTATAGGGCCGGATTTTATACTTTGCCATTTACAAAATAAGATTTCCGGTTCGGTGGAATTCCAGCAATTCCGGTTCGGGTTACAAGAAATACCGACCACCATATTGGCTGCCTATATTGACTTATGCGCATGCTTCAAATAAGCTAATACCAGGCCCATAAAAAATGGACACCATCTCTAATCCTACAGGAAAAGGCAAACGTGGTCACGTGTGTTTGGAAACTGACTGCAGCAGTTGCTCGATCCCAACTAAAGTAAAGGTACGGTCCTAGTCTGATTTTTGGGCGGGTTGCGTGCCGTCTGGAACGACCACATGTCTGTCTGTCGGGTCCTAGCCTACTATTTACCGCGAACAACCAAGTTTGAGCTCAACCTAATTTCGACCACAACCTATTTTCGACCGCCCCCTGAAGATAGGTAAAACACTACTATTTTGCATCACTTCCGGTCAAAATAAGCTTCAATTGTTTACCATAACAGTAGAACTGTCAGAAAACTTCACTTGAAAAAGAATGGGAATGCTAGTGTTAAAAAAACCTTGTTTAAATTGAAACAACACAAATTAGACATTTTTAGTAATGCCAAATTAAACCCTTTATTTAGAATGATTTCAGGTGTAAAATACTTCTTTAAAATCATGTTATTTTTGTCTGGCAGATTAAACACATCTACCAGAGCCTAAAACCTATGCCCTATAGTTTAGTCCTCGGTATTTAGGTTGTTCTCGATAAGTTCTCGGTTGATCTTGGTGTATCTCGGTAGTTCTCGGTAAATAGTAGGACCGTCATAGTCTGTCTGTCCGTCCGTCAACATTTGCCTCGTAAACGCGATAATTCTACTTCAAATTTTATGCAAATACCTAATGATCACTCAGTCCATCATGTAGCTGTGGACCTGTTGTTCAACAGTGTCTTATTTTGCAGGGATTTGCCCATTTATACTTTTGATCATTTAATTTCAGAAATGGGGAGCCTGCAAGAGTGACCTACATACTGTCACGATTACTTGCATTGGAAGCAACAAGCAATAGCCATCTACATTTGATTTTTCTAAAGTGAAGTACAAACCGGTGGGAACTGAGAAAGAATGTAGAGCTGCCATTAAATCATATAACAACTGTAGCCTGAGTGGGATGGGAATTTTAAACAAGGATCGGATGGAGTCCCACACCGCATTAAAACCATTGAGAGAACAAATTCAGCCACTGAATTGCTTGTTTGAAGGAGATAATCACTCCTGGGATATCTATACCAATAATAATAGTAAGTATACTAAAAGTTTCACTGAAGCAACTCCAGCCAAATTAGTGATTTTGAGATGACCACTTATACATTATCCATTTTGCTTTGAGACATGATTTGTATTGGTAAACTAAGCACATAGGTGTACATGGATTAATCGATTATCAAACATGCATATTCTCTCAGATCCACATTTAACTTTTATAAATATTAAGTTACATGTATGAAATGTAAATATCATAAGTTTTATACATTTTCTCATTTTAGTTCCAGAAATGACGGCTGTTGGATTATCCCGAAGAATTTTGAGGGCCTTTCTATTCGGCATGGATGATTCGAATGGAAAAGAAGCTATGAAATCGCTAGTCACAGAAATTCTCACCATGCTTAAAACATTGGAGGTCATTCAAACAGGGTCCACATCCCACGTGACTTGCTTTGCAACCTCAACAAAACTTCAAAACCTGCTCAAGGCAGATTCATCATCCTCTGATGTATTTACTACAGAAGACTCACAATCTTCACCAGACGACAAACAAAAAGCTACGTTGGTTACCCCAATAACCCCAGAATCTCACCATGCTAGGAGAGACAAACAAATTTCCCCATCATCAGAAAGTTCATCCAGTGACTGTTGTGATTTCAAAAGCCATATGTCCACTTCAGACGTTATCGTTTTTTACCAGCCTCCACTAATGGACACACCAATACAAACAAAGCTGGTTATTTGTGTGAAAAAAGGTTGGAAGGATGGTATGCCAGATCTTGTCAGAGAACTATTATCCAGATTGCCTTACCAATCAGGTTGCATCTTCGGACTGCATATAAATGCGTTTGAAGCAACTATATGTTCAGTTCATCATGTACTCAAGGGCGAAGATCCATCGGACACACTGAATCTTTGTGTTTACAAACCTTACACCTTCAAAAAACTTCAACAACCTTTCAGTGTGGAATCCTTCTGGGATATGATATTGGACATTGGGACTATACTCAACCAGAGTGAAGTTAGGCCGATTTTCCCCCGATGTCTGAATTTCCCCATGTTTACCGGTAACCCTATAGGGTTTTCTTGATCAGATCACACATGATCGGATGTGCCAAAAAGTTATAACACTATAAGATAGTTTTACTAGTTATCAGTACAATGAATGTTTATTACACATATTCTGATTGATGTGTAACAATTCACTTCCTGTTAATGTACGCAAGTGTTACATCATAAGAAATTGTTTGAGCTATAGTTCTGGCATAGTTATGTACCTGTTTGGCTTAAAATTCCCCAGAAAAAAGATTCCCATATATTAACTCATGAAATGATCAACAGATATAAAGGTACCGAATAGTTGGCTAGACTAGTCTTTGTTCATTAGAGAATTTGTGTAGTGAACATTGGCAATTCTCAAGTTATTGAGATAAGCTTTGAATATGTAATCATCATGAAGTGCAAACCCAAAATACTTCAGCTTTTTAAAACTTTTATGATGAAACTTGGAATGTGTCATCACCATGAAGTGTAGAATTGCTTGACAAACTATTACTATAATTAGCTTGACTAATTGAAAAATATTGAGAGCTTTTGTACTCTGGTTGGCGTCAGGGTTGGTAGAAGTTCTTTAAAATTCAAATACCTTGAAAACTGTTAAAGGTATTTACTTGGAGCTGAGCACATATTTATAACCCTTTTTAAATTAGATTTTTCGGTTTAAGTTTTGGATGTTAAATATTTTGAAATCTATCAAAGAGATTCACTTGAAAATTTAAACACTTATTAATCTTCAATATCTCCATCAGAGGAAACAGACCCCATAACTCTGTTTTTATTTTTGACTCATTTATGTCTCTTTTTAACTTTGAGTTTTGTGTTTTAAAAAGTCAAATAAAGGTAAAATCTTAATATATAACATATTAATTTTTTACTTGAAACTTAAAACACTGACTTATCAACATCTTCATCAGAGGAAACAGTTCCCATAACTCTGTATTTATTTTTGACATATTTATGCCCTTTTTAAACTTAGATTTTTGGGTTGGAAATTTTATAAAATCAAATATTTTGAAAACTTCACTTGAAACTTTAAACACTTATTTATCATCCCTTCTGAACTTACTATCAAAGGTATTCGCTTGAAACTAAAAACACCTGTTTATCATCTACATCTACATCAAAGGAAAACAATGTGCACAACTCGTAAGTCAAATACCTAGATTTTTTTGCAGGAATATGGACTTTGATTGGTTTTCCTGACATCTTTTTAAATTAATTAAATTGTTGGTTTAGTTTCACTTGATATTTAAACTGTCAGACTTGACATGGTATTAATTGCTAAAGATACAGTTTTTAACTCATCTGATTTTTAAAAAAAATGATGAGCAGGATTGTTTCTTAGGGTGTCCTACACAAAACTGATGCTTTACTGTAATCTGTTAAAAGACATGGCCACAGTTACTGAAAATGAACATAGGGGTGTACCAGGTGAGCGATTCAGGCTCCTGGGAGCCTCTAGTATTAGGTTCATGTCACCATAAACCATAATCAAAACACAATTCCTTAATTCAGTTAATTGCAATGAATGACTTAACTATGCACTTATTACACATGTCTTATGTCAGACAAAATTGTTACACTCCAGACATAAATGTATTTCCTATGTATATGCATTACCCATTTTTGGGTCTATGTGAATAAAACTTCATGCTGACCGTGATAAGTAACGGAATAACTCTGTGTTTGAATATTTTCAATTAATTTGAGCCATGGGTTCACCCTCATACCTCATCTGGATCCAGCCAAAAGTTTGTGGAACTCAACGAAACTCCTCAGCATTCTCATATTAATTGGTCATATTATCTAAGTGATGCTGAGGAGTTTCGTTGAGTTCTACGGATTTTTGACTGGATCCAGATGAGGTATGAAGGAACTCAACGAAACTCCTCAGGATCACTTAGATAATATGGCCAATTAATTTGCGCCATGGGTTCACCCTCATACCTCCTCTGGATCCAGCCAAAAGTCCGTGGAACTCAACAAAACTCCTCAGCATCACTTAGATAATATGACCAATAAATTTGAGCCATGGGTTCACCCTCATACCTCATCTGGATCCAGCCAAAAGTCCGTGGAACTCAACTAAACTCCTCAGTATCGCTTATCGCGTATGGCCAATTAATTTGCGCCATGGGTTCACCCTCATACCTCACCTGGATCCAGCCAAAAGTCTGTGGAACTCAACGAAACTCATTAGCATCGCTTAGATAATATGACCAATTAATTTGAGCCATGGATTCACCCTCATACCTCATCTGGATCCGGCCAAAAGTTCGCAGAACTCAACGAAACTCCTCAGCATCGCTAGGGTAATTTGAGTCATGGGTTCACCCTCATACCTCGTCTGGATCCAGCCAAAAGTCCGTGGACTAAACGAAACTCCTCAGCATGGCTCAGATAAAAATTTCAATTAATTTGCGCCATGGTTCACCCTCATACCTCATCTGGATCCAGCCAAAAGTCCTTGGAACTCAACGAAACTCCTCAGCATCGCTTAGATAATATGACCAATTAATTTGAGCCATGAGTTCACCCCCATACCTCATCTGGATCCAGCCAAAAGTCCGTGGAACTCAACTAAACTCCTCAGCATCGCTTAGGCCAAATAAAAAAATAGGTCCGTTTCAGGTTACCCGACCGACCCTATATTTTCCCGCCGACCCTAACCTATTTTTCCCTGAAAAAAATGTGATTTGGGTACGAAAAGCATTTGTTACGAAATGAATACGAAAAGTTGATAATATTAGAGTTGGATTTCTGATTGTATTTACCCCGTAATTCACCTTAGAGTTAGGACACCAAAAAATAATTACTTTTTTCGCTGTCCGAATTCATAGCAAAACACCATTTTTACATTTTATCTACAAGTATGATAAACCTGCCTTTTTTTCATTACTGCATTTTACCAATTATTAATTTATCCGTAGTTATCAATAGTTATAACGCCTATAAGTGTTACTCCTTCATCAAGTTAATTAAAATCCCATTCAACACCATTTTATACATGCATTGAAATGAATAAACAACTTCTATCGGCTTCAGATCAAACAGTCACATTGTGTGACGTCACATTACTCACAGTTATACCCACGAGGATCTCATGGAGAGCATGGATATTGTTATGCAGGATTAATGTGTCTGGGTGGTGTTTTCAATTGTAACTTAAGTATGCATTTATCTAACTTTAATTCATCACATTAAATACTCAGCAAACATGACCATATCGGGCCGATGTCGGCTGAATATCGGCATATCGGCCAGTGTTTGCCGATATCGGCATATTGTCTGGAACATTGTATGCGTAATAATAATATACGGTTAAGATTTGAATGTTTAAAAATAATAACATAAACAATAGTTTTTATTTATTATGGACAAAACAACGTTTTATAAATATGCCAATATCGGGCCGATATTGGCCCGATGTATACGTAGTATTGCTTTAAGGGAGAGCAATGCATTTGTTACAACTTTCACTAGCAGTTCATTCCCATTGCGATTAATAATATTTAAATTCATTATCATAAAATAATAAAACCAATTTATGTTTACATGGTTATTTTTTAATTAATTCTGTAATTAAAAGATTCAGTTCATGTTTATTTGATTATTATCTACGAAATTAATTAGTTTAATATTCACTGCGGTATTTGTGCCATTTCAAAGAGAAGCTGAAAGACAAATCATAATTTTGGTTTTTATCAATGGTAAGTACTGTTTGAATCGTTGTTGAGCGCGTGAATATAAGGCATTATTATAGTACTTATCTTTTTATATTTAGTTTTATTCTCGAAAGTTATAAATACTTTTATTTTGAGTAAATATGTTGAAAAGAAATTAATGTAATATATTTTCGTGACTAGTTCTCTTTGTTGTTTTATCAGTTTAACTAAAATCAACATTAAGGTAGCATGCTAAATCATGTGCACACAAAATCAAAGTATTACATTTATGATTGGGTTGGGTTTGAACGATAAATTTATCTGCTTCCATTGTAGACAAATTTAAAAAGAACATTTTGTTATCAATTATGAATCATAAGTGACACACATTTTATTTTACAGTATCGTCTAATGTGGAAAGATCGAAGTTGCAGAGAGCGCACAACTGCAAATTGAAAATGAGGAATAAAGGCAATCATAGGGGAAGTATGTCGCAATGTAACCATTTACATTGAACTTGTTCATACTATGTTAGTAACCTTCAGTCTGTCAGGATGGTGTGTCTGCATTTATGTATTTTTGTGAAGCAAATTAATTTATGATACATCACTCTGTTCATGAATTAAGATGGAAGGTATTGATAAAAAGTAGGTGATTTATGCTATTTAACACTTTTAAAGAAAAAGCAAGTTGACTATGCCAACCTTTAAATTTACCTAAAGGGGAGAAATGATCAGGATAACTGATTAATGCATTTGTTACTATTACAAAATGTGATGCATTTTCAGAGGAAGAGTGTTTTAATCAGATGAGGATGAATAAATGTCAGTGACAACACCACCAAGGCCTTTAAATGTGACAGTGACAATGGCAGGATTGTTCTGCAAGCATCACAACAGTAACTACAAGATCCCCCAACAGTTGCACCATATCTACAGGTATATACCGTTCTTAACCTTTGTTCAAGCATAGTTCAAGTATATGATCGCCCAGAAATATACGAAGGGATGAAGGCAAATTTTATACAAACAACAGAAAAAAATAATTCACAAAAAAAAAGCAATTAAAAATGAAGAATACCCAATTCTTTGTAAATGCATTTTGTAAATACCCATATCCTGAACTTATCTCTACCTCTGTATTAATAGTACAAGCACTTATTCCAGAGGCTGTCGTGATTTTACGTCGTTTCTCACGGGAGAGGTACGAGAGACATGTGCCGCCTGAATGACGACAGCTTCGGACAGAGATGGTGGAAGGGAAATAAAGAGGGAAATGAGGCAGGCGCAGATGTCTGAGTGCATCCTTGGAACACCAGGATGAAAAAAACACAATCTCATGTTAAAAACCCTTAATGTTTAATGCAGGAGCTTTACCTTAAGTATTGTTCAATGGAATAACTCTTATTTCAAGTCTTATTTTTTGTTTATTAATACAGTGACAGTCTATGTGTATTATGGCATGTCTTGTACATTTTGATAAAACTGTTCAGGGGTTTTATTCACATTTTGTGATACTAGTAACCCTGTTGTTTGAATATTTAAAGCAATGATAATAAAAAATTGTAAGACCAAATAGTTTATTTTCTCATGTAGGAATTTATGAGTATATAATATGCCTGTAGGTTTATGGTTGGTTTTCATCGCATTAATATGTTTCTCTCTGAAGACAAACCAAGAGAAAATCTTGTGTTTAACTATCATGTTCTATTGTCATTGAGCATGACAATCCAACTATATGAGAATAGGGACGAAATAGGATCTCGGCATCATGCCGGCTAAATGTCGGCTATTTACAATATGCCAACATCGGCCCGATGTCGAGCGGTGTTGCACATCCGACAACGGCCCGATGTAAATGCCGATGTCGGGCCGATGAAGTGTTCCATATCGGCCCGACATCGGGCCGATTTAAAATGTTTGCGATATAGTTACCTGTTTCATTGAATGTGTTGACATTTATTGTTCTATTGATGTTTCAATGAGTATTACTGTACGATTATTGCTTCATAAAGTCTATATTAAAAGTGTGGTACAAGTTTCCACAGTGATTTGGTGGGAATGAGCTGAAATTTGATCTCTACAAAATTTAGTGACATTTAACCTAAAATAACCTAAATATATATATTTTTTTTTTCTCAGATTCATCAAAGGGGTACTCTATTAAGACAATTCGAGATTTTCTGACTTTATAAAAGTGCAGTAATTCATAGTTTATGCTAGATAGTTGGTAGGAGTGACCAAATCACTGTGCAAGTTTCAAAGTTTATTGGCGGATCGTTTTACAAACATGTCATGTCTGTGTTTTCTTAATCCCTTGATTGCCCTTGTTGTTTCTTTAATCCTCCATTACATATATCACAATTCCTTTTCAACAGGCAATAAATCGTTTAGGATGGGTAGTAACTAATTAACTTGCCACAGTGATGTTATGCACCAGTTAATTGTAATCACGCCCCCCCCCCCCCCCAGGTCCGGGGGTATACCGGGGAAAAGGGCCGTGTTTTTACTTTCCATGTGGCCCCGCAGGGCCGGGTGACTGCGGTGGTTTTGTCATAGCACCAAATTTAGCGGTGATTTGGCCTTATATAGAGTCTCTGGGCTGCGGGGGCATTTTGCCGGGGTTTAACCATCAGTTCATCCCCGCAGGCCGGGATTTTACCCGGGGTTGGCTGGACCGAAAGTCAAAATCCCGGCTATTCCCCGGACCTGGGGGGGGGGCGTGGTTACAATTGACTGGTGCATTAAACGGTAAGGTATTCAAGCAAGGCAATTACATTGTAGGGATAAAGATCTATAACCTTTGTCTGTGAGACTTATTAACTGTAAAAGTTATAATCGATGTCCTTTGGGTGTCTGAAAATTAGGTACGCTAAATAAATTATTTTTGAAAATAATAATGGGTGTCCGAATTTTTAGAGTGTCCGAACTCTAAGGTGAATTACGGGTAGTTTGTGCTTGTGTGGCAGGTATATTTCAATTCTTGAACTATATTTTCATGTCAGATACAAATTTGTCAGATACTGACTTTCGGATTGATATGTCAGACTTAAGTGTGCAATTTTGACAATAAATTCTTTAAACCTGAACCCCCAGGTCCTCTTGACAGCAATGAGGTTTCCTTGGCTTATGGCTTATATGGTAAATTTGCTGCCCCACTCTCCATGTAATTATGTTACAGGAAGGTTAGCATACTACAGAGGGTGATTGAAAGCAAAAGGGTGCATAAAGAAAAGTAAAACCATTCCTGGAAAGTCTCTAATAATAGCAGTAGTGTACCATAACATAGTTGAAATCCAACCATCATTGTCAAAGTATTTAACCAGACAAATAAAGCATGTTTCCTTTTAAGCATGGAACATGTTTTAAAACTGCTGATAAACCTGAAAATTGATTACTTTTATTTTTGTTACAGTGTGAGTCAACAGTTACTGAAATCAATATATCAAAAAAAAATAATAAAAAAATATTCCGACCTGCCTACCCTATTTTTTTTTGCAGCGTTACCTGAAACGCACCTATTTTTTATTTGGCCTTATCGCTTATGGCCAATTAAATTGCGCCATGGTTCACCCTCATACCTCATTTGGATCCAGCCAAAAGTCCGTGGAACTCAACGAAACTTATCAGCATCGCTTAGATAATATGACCAATTAATTAGAGTCTACTTTGCTTTAGAGACCTTATAGGGCCGGATTTTATACTTTGCCGATTATAGAATGGTACCCTCATTCTCATTTGTACAAATAGTAGCGTGGGTACTAGTCTAGTAGAGTAACCATAAACTTGCATCAAAGAGTAATTGGTTTAAACTGGTGGTTTATTTTAAACGATAGATTTATTAAACAAAGTTCATGCAAATAATGATTGAAAAGATGCTTTACTTTTTCTTGTGTACAGTATACATACGGTGCGTAGCGTCATATATATACTGTAAATAATGGGTGGTATTTTATAAACAGAACACAACAAGTATGATACTCGTTTCAGAAATATCTGTTAGAAGACTGCATAACAAGTCAACAATCTTAAGAGAATAGGTCGCAACCTATAAAGATTAAATATACTATTTTATACTTTTGTACTGTAAAAATTTATTTTTTGACGAACCTTTTGTTCACAACGACACTAGCTTTGCATTTTTGTTCTGAGAAAAAAACACTTAATAAAATGGAGACGATTTAGGATAGAGAGCTCGTAGCTTTGTATATGATGGTTATTTATCCACTTCCACTAAACTAATTGCTAAAGCAAAATATGCCTACCTTACACATTTGTAGAATGCCGACTATGGCTTTAGAAAGCAACATTGCTGTCAACATTGCTTCACCGGCGGTATGACTAGTTAGCGAAAAGTGCACTTTCCGCGGAAAGTACCGAATATATACGAGACGTACCAATAAAATAACTACGAAATACCCATTTTGATTAACACACATTTTTTATTAATATATTACAACACATGAAATACCTTATATATGTGTGTAAAGTTGCTGTATATTTTTGGACGATATTTGGATAATTTATTACAGATTTACATGTTCGGGCAGTATAATTGGAGCAGGATAATCTAACGTTGTATTATTCATGCGGATTGAGCCTGGCATGTTTCAGGAGCTGTTACTGAGGGTCACACCTCGTATCACCAAAGGCCGACTGCGAGGCCATCAGCTATATGGCCACAGGGAACAGTTAACACATCCTGGCAAACGCCCTCCGTGACATCACATCGGGGTTCATAAGCCACTGTTACCATCTTTCTATTTTTGGTTTTCTTCTTTTGAGGCATCATTTATAACAAGTAGGTTGAATTTGACAAAACCTAATGTCAAACGGTCGGGCAAAACTTTGATGTTTCTCGAGAGAAAATGGACGGCAACATAAAAATCCACGCTTTCTAGTCGGGAGTCAGACGCCCGAGCGTCCCACGAGTGACCCATTGCTGTTGAGCATCTGTCTTGCGACAGTCACGCCACTGTCGCACGCGCATTCCACGAGTTAACCGCGGCCATACCACGTGTAAAACAGACCTCCCCCGACGATGCCCGTCAACTCACGATGGTCCCATGAGTGTCGAATGACTGACCTGCGACACACCCATGACATAACCACGACATAATATTATTATTTTGTCTATCGCGTCCCTATCGCCAAACCATCATTTATGTGTCGTAGTCTAATTGCATGTGCTTGCCTAGCATTAATTTACCGTGACAGAATTCACACCATATTTCACGAAAATTGATACATTACATAATTCGATACTAAATTTCATATTTTTGAGCTGAACGAAATTGTATTGCTTTATCGTTGCAATGATTGATACTGCAAATTGCTCACCCCTTTGGGGTAGGTCGCCACGGCAGTCGCATAATTATGGCAGGTGACCAATTGGCCTTTAATCGGGTCTGTATTTGCGGACCATTTTTTTTCGCCAAAAAACATTATGCACGCCTTTGGGCCAATACAGTTTTATACCACTTTGTGATGTGGTCTTTTGTGCCATCATTTTTCTCACTCTTTGTAATAAGTTGTATATAATATACATATTGATTACTGTGTCCAAATGAATGGACTTGAACTTGGAATGGAAACTCGCCAAAAATCCAAACCATTTAAATGGTATATGCCAAAATTAAAACGTGTAAATAAAATATGAAGTCGGTTATTGGTTTATGAAAACTGTATGGTATTACAGTTTAAGAACAACTTATTAGTAATGGGATAAGGGTGAGCGAAAGAGTTACGAGATTAGCAACCAGCGATCGAATAAGTACGAGTCAATCGAGGCAAGAAAATCTGCCCTTGCTCTTTGTTCTAATGGGTTATACAATAAGTTTTCAGTGCAATGAATATATATTGCCATTCAAGTCTTTTTAAATTCAACAATTGTTTAAGCTCGATAGAAATGCAAAAGAAGATGCATGGGAAATGCGGATAAAATGGAAAATGATAAATATGAAACGTACTAAAAGTATTACTAGTAATATGCTCTTTTAGCTTCAGTTTGGTAGGGTAATTGTTTGCTTTAAGAACGATATTATCATAACGTTTCATCTGTGCGGCAAAAATTATTGAAATATTTCATTTACTTGAAAAAATCAATGACGAAAATGTTTGACGAAGATTGGCAACGTGATGAATGAGCTTTAAAAATGACGTCAAATGAAATCATTGAGTGTTCCTTACCCTAACCCAGTCTTTTTACACGCCATCGTCGTTATCAGCACCACCGCATTGAGAACGGGATAGCATGTTGACCAGTTAGCCTGGTTCCCTGCTTACTGATATTTCATACAGTACGATAGTGTTAGGGGAAGGAACTCAAGACTAATTGACCAGTCTGATGGTACAGATATACATGCTGCCGCGAGTTTATTAAAACCGCAGTTTAAACAGCATGAGTTAAGATGATGGCGAATATATGTAAGAGTTAATTTTGGAGACCTACAGAAAATGAAGTGAGTTCAGCAAGGTCACAGTCCGAGAAAATACGTACGCACCATTATCTGTAAATTATAGCCAAATGAACTCTTACTTATTTGGTGTTTGCACTTATTTGACCTACTAGTTCCGCACTTTATGTAGTGACGTGGTATTATGGCATGAAAGTTACACGTGGTTTTTGGTTTGATATAATGATTTCCCCCACTATAACGCGCGAAATTGAAGCGGACCAATCGTTTAACAACTTTCGAATGGCCGATTCAATAATGCGAGAAGTTGTTGTTCTAAACTGGGCCAAATATGTCGATGGACACACACAACTTACTCGCAAAAGCAATATGTAATGTCATTTTAACGAAGCTTCAGTGGGGAGTGGTAGGATGCTATGTTTTGTGGTGGACGAAAAGCGGGTGATCACTGGCTGTGTACATGCATCAATTCAACTTTAAAGACACCTTATACCAGTCCATGTTCATGTGAAGTTGTTTCTCATTGAAAATTGTCTTAAAATGAACGTGGTTAAATCATCGAATATTCTATTTGATAATCCCCGTTACTTGAAGGGAGTCGTCGCCGTATCATTTCTATCTAGACATGTTAATTCGTAAAGTGTCACTGTTGTTAATTTTAAGTGTGTGTGTGTGTGTGTGCGTCCGTGCGTGCATGCGTGCGTGCGTGTGTGTGTGTGCATTACTTTATTTTCGGATATTATTCATTTCAGAGAACACATGTTTTTTTATATTGAAGTATTTATTTATTAATATAGGCAATTTATATTATTTTGTGTTTATAAACTCTTTATAAATTTATTAAAACAAATGACCGATGGAATTTATTTTGATTGAAATATTTTAATTGATTGATGCTTATTTCTGCAGATATTTATTGAGTCAGGAGACAATGGTGAGGTAAAGTGTAGTTCTTGTCAGTGTCCTATGAGTGAATAACAATGTCACAATGTAGCAGCTTCATTTTTGTCTGGGTTAGTTTGCCTACACGTTTTTTCATACTTGTAGTAGTAGTAATTGCCATCATAAAATCATCAGTCAAACAATCTAATGAGCATTATTGTGTTGTGGGCCCTTTGGTTGTCGGCATTTTGCAATTATATAACACGTGAAACAAACTTAAAGCAATAAATCTAAATATTTGCTAGTGTGAAAGTTCTCTATATAATTTTGCATTTTGTTCTTTATTATATGGCTATAAATGTGCATATGACGTTTAATGCCGTTAAATGCTGAATAACGATATATTTGTTTTCTGTTCATTGTATTAATCATACAACATTTGCTTAGAAAAACAACTCAAAAGATCAATGAGGTCACAGTAAAATGATTTTGATGTATAATGATTTATGTATTATGGAATCTGCGGTTTGTATTATTTTAGGTACAACACTGATGTGAAGTATATATAGCTGGCTGAAACGTCCTAAATCTTCATCACAGTGACCATGGGTGAATTGTTACCTCCAAAACAACATGTTCAAGTATACTTAACAATCAAATGAAACGAACAAGAGAAAATACGATGTACAGCTCGGATCTCAGAAACATGTGTTAGGAATTTAAAACCAGCTGGGCAGTGAGTATTTATAACTCTGTGGCTTGCTTTAGATCATTATCACATAAATGTAAATAAACACTGGCCCAGGGTAGCCTGTATAATCAAAGCACTGAAAGTGCTGATGGACGGTGACATTGTTCGATCTGCAGAACTAAGTCCTTCCTCTTATAAACACAGAAAATCATCGGAACCTAATCTTGAATAAAGAAGCATAATTTGAACACTTTTAAGTGAGGACAATTAGACAATGCTTCAAACCAAATATCTGAGCTTGATATTTATTTTCCAAACATAATTATTCATCTTAATGCTGTAGCTTTGAAAAGTTGATGAAAATGTCACCTGGCAATATCATCGTTAATGTTTGTTTGCAGAACTACTTCATAGTCAACATTTCATTCCAGTTGCATAACAAATACGCCAAAAGGACACAATCAAGATAACTGAAGCATAACATTAACAGATGTTTTTTTTAAAACAGTATACATGGTCCAAAGTTCAATGTTGTACTCAAAATTAAAAACGTAGGCCTTAGCTGAAGCAACTGTGCACAAGATGATCAATTTTCAAGAAAAACAATTGTCGAAAACTGACATAAACTTGGTATTAATGTGTAGAATGCATTGAATCTTACTAACTGAAGTACCACATAGTTTACAATTTATTTTAGCTAAGCAGTGATTTTGTATTTTTCCATTAAAAATATTACTGAGTATGTCTACGAAGGTATATAGCTTAAATATACCACCGGTTTGGAGTAAGCCTTTGTAGCACAGTGGATACAACACTGGACTGCTATTTTTTACATTTTGGTCCTTTCTCTATAATTATGATTTAAAGCATAACACATTCTATTAAATAATTGTCCTGAGTTGCGTTACAGGAAAAAAAAAATGGTGCCAATCTGGTGTACAGTCCCTTTAAAGTAACACGAGAACAACAATGATGAATTGTTTTCCAAACATAGCAACATTTTATTGCAGAGGCCACAAAAATAAAAAAGTAAGTGAAAATGTCACAATCATGGTTAGCCAAACGCAACATTTATAATTATTCTTAAAGCAGTACATTTTATGAAAGAGGGTCAAAAGGTCACAGTAAAGAAGATCTGAGGACAACATTGATAATTGTTTTGCAAAACTTACTGAACTTTCGTTGCAGTACCTTAGAATAGAAAAGATGGTCAAACGGTAATTATAAAGGTTATCCAAGTACAATAATATTGATATTTGTTTTAAAAGTTATACACATGGTCTAAATTTCTTTGCTGTTGCTTCAAAAATAGAATGTATGTCAAAAAATATATTCTATGTCATCAAAGCACAACATTGCTTTTTGTTTTGAAAACTGAACTAAAAACTTTCATTGAAGTAGCTTAAAAATAGGAAAGTATGTCGAAAGGACAACGTTATCAAAGCACAATTTTGATTTTTGATTTCGAATCAATGGTCTTAATTTCATGGCTGAAGCTTCAAATTTTAATGTGTGTCAAAAGGCCATAATCTAGGTCATCAAAAGACAACATTAAATATTGTTTTCAAAACTGTCTAAAATGCTATAGCTCTAAAAAATAATTAGGTCAAAAAGGTCCCAGTCAGGGTCATCCGAGAACGACATATATAAATATAAGTTTGTTTTCAAAACAGTACAAATGTCAAGTTTTCATTGATGAAGCTTTAAAAAACATATTCAACAACTTCAGGAAATGTGTAAATAACTTAGCCTTTGTCGATCATACTAACATATTTCCTTGACGAGTTGTATAATACAGTCTATTATATGATGACGAGTCTTAGTATCTTTTTATCAAAATATTCTTTAAGTAAAAACAGCAAAAACAACTTACCTGTTTTACTTCTTTAGTAAACAAGAGTTGTCACAGAGACTGCGTGCTCGACTATTACGCCGCTGTTCAGTGTAAGGATTAAAAAGTTTTGGCGAAACATGGATCACTGTAAAATTAGATTAAATTTCAATGCAATACATTATGTATTTGTTGAGATATTAACATGAATGTGGTTACATGGAAAATTTTAAGTCCAATGCTTGAAACTTTAACCAGTATTTCTAAGTTGCATAATAAAGGGGCAAAAATGATAAAATATAAAAGATAGAGTTATCTTTCCTGATTATTTAAGAAGGTTGAATAGTTGGGACCCTGTGTATAAAGTTTCAATGCAATACATGATGTATTTGAATTTATATGTCAAATAATAAAGCAAAACCTTAACCAGAATTTTTAAGTCGAATAGTAAAGCAGTGTTCGACACTAACGGGGTCCCGGGATCCCGAGGACACCAATTTTTCAGGAGGGACACTTAAATTTTTGAAAGGGTCATATTTTGCATTAAATGCAAACTAGAGTTATCTTACTTGGTTAATTAGGAAGGTTGGATGGTTGAGTACCATTGTATAAAATCTTAATACAATACATCAAGTAGTTGCTGAGATATCAACCTATGTGTGCTTACATGCAAAACCGTAACCAGAATTTCAAAGTCAAATAATAAAGGCCCATTTTTTGCATTAAATTCAAATAAGTGTTATCTAACTTCATTAATTTAGTAGGTTAGATAGTTGGGAATACATATCTAAAGTTTCAATGCAATACATGATGTATTTGCTGAGATAATGACAATGATAATTAAAGGTGCTTACATGCAAAACCTTCACCAAGGTGTGACGTCGACGCTTGGGTGAGTAGTATAGCTCTCCATATTCTTCGAATAGTCGAGCTAAAAACAGGATACATGTACCATTAAAGCGATGCTATTCTCTGCACTACAAGCATGCATTGCAAAAATTTGTATTAGTAAAAATTTCAAACCAAAAAATCATGCGATCATTCTCACACTGTTTGTAAGAAGAATACATATAAAGGTGATATCAAGTACAGCAGAAAGGAATAAAAACAAAAAACTAAACTTTTTTTAATTGTGACATCATAATGGTCACCGGTAAGATGAAGTCATAGATTACTATGTGTTCATGACGTCATTTCCTATTTAAACCAATATAGTACCCCATTCAGTACCCAACGTGATTGAAAGTTTTTATCAGGAGATAAGATAAATATCACATTTTCCTCTTAAGAATTGATTGGAAATTTAATTTGACATTTTTTCATCACAATGAATACAAAATGACAAATTGTCATTTGAAAAAAACATTCTTGTCTATGAATTTGTTTAAAAACATGTGGAAGGATACTATAAGTTCCATGGTCAGTAGGTAGCCCGCGATATGGGATATTCAATGTAAAGGAAACCATATTGCGGTGGAGTGAAGCTCGAACCTAAATATGGATTCTTGCCCCCCCCATATTTCCAATACTATGTCACCTACTAACCCTGTAATGTAAGTATAACGTTGACAACCTCTTACCCTGTTTAAATGTTTTATTTATTCATTGAAATATTCATCAAATCCGAATAAAGATGCCATTTTGGTGTAATTTAAATTTGGAAAATGGAAAAATGTGGTGTCACCGCGTGACCTGTCCTTGACCAACAGCGGTGTTTCATAAATATTGGAGTTATTATATTTTTTGACCAATTGAAATAGACCAATGTTATA
The DNA here is from genome assembly GCF_026914265.1 of Mya arenaria. NCBI lineage: Eukaryota > Metazoa > Mollusca > Bivalvia > Myida > Myidae > Mya > Mya arenaria. The sequence goes on along the minus strand of NC_069138.1, from coordinate 37,600,149 downwards.
TTGATATACCCATGTGTATTTAGGAGAGAACAAATGTGTGATGGCTGTATTTAATTGGATATAAAGTATACAAGTAAATAAAAAAAACACGAAAAAAAAAATCTTTATGAATAAACATTATTCAGAATGGGTGGAGTGATCGATGATAATGAGCCCTTCTTAATCATTAAGCTAGTTACTTTAGGTCATTTAATTGACTTAGAAAACAACCTCATTGTCTAATTCATTGTCGACGTAAAATCTTATGCAGGGATTGTGCATCAGGTGAGTGACAGTAGGCTGAGGAAAAACCAAACTTGAAGAATGAAATTGTTAATGATTAAGGATAGCACTTCATTTATGCCTATCTGAAATTTCATTTGCTTAATTGTAGGTTTATTCTATTTTTGTTGTTAAAGCTGCACTCACACAGATTGAAAGTATTGACAACTTCTTTATTTTTTGTCTTCGAACGAGCCATTTTTTTGCGAAAATCCATGGAAACCAGTAATATAAGACTGCTGACAAAAAATCAGATCATAGATTCTTATACTTAAGTTCAAAAATTGATGTTTTATGCATTTTTTCTTTAACCGTTAGTATCAGTTTAAGCCATTAAGCATCGATTTTTGAACATATATATGAAAATCTAAGATCTGATATTTTGTCAGATATCTTATTATTGGTTTGCACATATATATTTACGCAATAATTTGCTCTTTCCAAAACAAAAAATAAAAGAAGCTGTTAAAATAGTCAATCTGTGGGAGTGCAGCTTTAAGGGCTCATTATTTCTTAGTCTAAACAAGTTGATGTTCAAATTAAGAGTCTTCTTATCCATAAACATCTATTAAAACAAGTTTTTAAAAAAGAGGGTGTTTTGAAAATATCAAAATTGAATTAAGGAAAAGAATTTCATATTTATCAGATTTGAACTGACATTTCCAAATGCTTTACCCTTTGGAACAAGGCATGTGGTAACTAAGAAATATGTCCAAGATATACGCATTAGCACAAAATAAACCAAGCACAATTTTGATCACAATTCACACACTGTGCAAGCATGTCAAAACATGGCCATGTTAAAAATGCAAAATTTCCTTCTGATTGAAAAAAAATCACAGGCTGTCAGACTAAATAACTGACACTCCTTTTCTATAAAAGTTCATGCTGTCTTCAGAAATAAATTGAAATAACGAATAAGGGTAATGTAACATTCTGCCAAAGGGGGAAGTGCATTCATAGTATGTGGATGTCCTGGATTAAATATGCAAAGTAACATACCAAGTCTCTGTTTGGAGGAAGAATACATGTATATGTATATACAAGGGTTATGCATGATTTTCTCTGAAGGGATCTGTTGGCCTTGAACATTTCAGTAATATGGCTTGTTTTTATTGATCTTTTTTAGACATACATGTTTGATGCTTGATAGGCATACCAATGAGAATGATTTGCCCAAAATTGCAACAGAACAATTTCAGGGGCGTAGCCAGCGTTACACACTTACGCACATGCGTAACATCAATTTGAAAAACGAAAAAATGGCCAAACATGGCATCAAAGTCGAGGGTTATGTTTTGACATCATAATAAAACCTTAAAGGGAAGATCAGCTATAGAAAGCATTGTTCCTCTGTGCTAGATATCTAACACAGCCTTAAAAATCACTTATTTTTTTATGTGGGGAGCAGCCCCCCCTTAACCTCCTACGGTTACAGGAATTCCCCACCCCATAGCCTCTCACATTTAGTACAGCCTGGCTACGCCCTTGAATTTAATTAATTGCCAAAAAATGTCAAAATCCTGTCTACATTCTAGTTTTTTGATTTTATTTTTTCATTGAGTAAGACCCTTTTGAGCTATTTAAACACTGTAAATATCCGTAAAGCTATATGCATGTATACAATATTGATATCCCCAGCATGCACAATTAAGTTATGCATTATCTTTTACCATTGTTAATTTTAACATACAAGAAAATACTGTAATTTACACTTACCTGAAAAAAGTGTAGTAAATGATAGAGAATAATAAGTGGCAGATTTCAAATCAAGGCATTTAAGGCTCACCAGGGGCTTAGCACCATCCAGATAATACAGACAGGCTAGCTCCGTGTCCTAATGCCAGGATCATTTATAGTAACTTTATCTTGTTGAAAAGTTTAATACTTGACTAGTCCAAATGAACAGCAACTTCAGAGTCTTGGACAAGTTTTGTTTTGGCGAGTCTTCATGTCCACATCCAACTTTTTCTCTTAGCCAAGAATGACATTTCAAGCACTAAGTTTATTTAGTTCAAATAATTGTACATTGAATGATTTTTTACCATTTTTGATATGGCACATCACATAGTGAACACATCTATAATTTTCGACTTGATGCATATTGAGCTTCAAGATGACACGCATCAGCCAGATAGGTCCAAAATGGCAATGCTATGTTGACAGAAGCTGATCGGAATTTAAGTGTTTAATGAAACACTTGTGTAATTATACACACGTGTGTGATTAAACAATGATATTGGCTCAAGATAAATTATGTGAAACTTTCATGTTCCTGTTTTGCAATGCAATCTTTATTATTGAAGTGTTGTTACAGTTGAAGAAAATATTTTACTATGGTATGAATCAGATCAACATGGCATAAAGGCAACCAAATTATGCACTGGTCAGTCAATTGTAACCACGCCCCCCCCCCCCCCCCCCCCCAGATCTTGGGAATAGCAGGGACTTGGACTTTCAGTACAACCAAAACCGGCTAAATTCCATACCATGCGGAGACGAACAGTTGGTAAAATCCCCACCAAAGTCCCTGCACCCCGGGGACTCTAGGCAAGGCCAATTACCCGCTGTATTTAAAACAGACAAAACCACCGCATTTACCCGGCAATGTGGGGCCACCTGAAAAGCATAAACACGACCCATTTCACCGGCTATTCCCCGTATATCCCCGGACCTGGGGTGGCCGTGGTTACAATTGACTGGTGCATTAATATCACAATTTTAAAGAAAATCTGAAATACCCTACTGAACTATGCAGAAAGATGACAACTGTGACGCAGATGCAAATTGTTTCGATTTATTTATATAATCATTATTTTTCACATCAATACTTGCAACAATTATTAACATCTACTAATGCTAGTAATGGCACGAAGCAAAACGACGTCATTGTTTTTTGGATTTTCAGTTAGTTTGTATTTCCGTGTTTTACTGCAACTTACTTTTAGTGGTGGGTGACCTTTCACCAGATGTATTTCAGTCATTAATTGTATTGCGTTAAATTCAGCCAATTTGACCACAAGGTGATGATGTTATTCAATTAATTATTTTTAATACTCCTTTTTAGCACTAACAATCCATTGTAAAACTCGAGTGTGATGCCTTAAATCCGATTTGACATCGGAAATTCCACGGACATGTGTTGATTCATCCGCCATCTTGGATAAACCGGGTCATTTTGGGTCATGCCATTAACACATCATATTTTGATGATTCTACTAAAAGAGTCTACAGTATGATATATATTTTAAAATATTTCGATAGTTCAAAGTATTGAATTAATTATGTTTAGCAACAATGTGCTTCAGTATTCAGTTCGAAACATTTACGGATTTAATTTTATCGATACAGTAAAATGGCCGAGGAGTTCCGAATGAAAATTTGTAGTAATGTAGTGGAACTATTTCCATGTAGTAGTCAATATTGGCGAAATGATTTATCAATATAAATATTTGATTTCAGTACCAATTGTCAATAAATTATACATGACCCACTTCTCTCACTATTCGCCCAGACATTTTAGAAAAAAACTATGTAACAACCACTTTAAATCAGCTGTGTATTCAAAACAATGATGAGAACTATTTACTGAGCGCACTGGCGTTCTTTGGCTTGTAGTTTGCTCGGCTGATGTGCCTACTTAGGACGGGCCCTGAGGGGCACCGTCCAAAAACGATTAGTTTGGAGGGCAAACACTCTGGAATGGACAGCGTCTTGACTGTATTGCAAATGATTATAAGCCAATAGAAATAAAGAAGAGAGATAAACAACTTGTGACCTTAACTTGACCTGGGTAAGATCCAACTAAAATTCAATCTGCCTTCAACGTCGGTTACTCTGTGGAGTAATCGGAAATAAAAAAATATATATTCCACAGAACTTTCAATCATATTTCTCCGACACAATAAGGTAACTCTTCTTATCTGAATACATTTGTTCTCACTTGGAAAGTGACAGATGCAAATGAATTGATATTGATCTTCGACATTACGTAATATGTTGTTCCAAAGGGTGCGTGACAGTTGATATTATTCTGTTCCAACCCATATATGTTATGGATGATTAGATATTGACAGATAATAGCTATTTGTCTGCGAAGCTTGTTTGCCCATAATGCATCACGCACGTTTATGTTGATTGATTGCTTAATTAATATAACCACTCTCTAACAATTCACATGATTTTTCCGACGGCGTAAACTTGAGCACACCATCATATTGAAATATTGCAAACACAATGTCGAGAATGCATTTGGTTATATTTTGAATGCATATCAATATCAAGAGCCCACTAGGTAAGCTCTTATGAATGACTCTGGTACATATGAAACCACGTACGTGGAAAAACAAATCAAAACAAAAAAGGCAAAACACTTCCAAGATTTAGCCTTTGTTTTTAAAACGGCACAAATCTAAACAAATATTACCAAAGCCGAGAAAAGAGTGTGGTTTAATGTAGCTGGAAATTAAAAACGATAATTTCGCTTCCTGAAAAATAAATAATTCCCTTCTGCAAAAATGTATCATGAAAATAAATGAATTCCAGCTTTGCAAAAGAAGAGATTGTCTGGGATTTAAATATAATGTTACTTTGTACAATTGTACATATATGAGATGTTAATATAACAACTTGCATTTTGATGTTTGGGAATTACTGTTTTATATTAAACCCAGCATGCATGCTAGTGGATTATGAAAGTGAGCTTTATTTAATACACTGATGCATTTGTGAATTGTACCCATTGTTCGACGATTTATTCAGAACTCATGGAGCCTTATTTTCAGAATTTCAATACCTTTCACTTTGATACTTAGACATGTAACGGGAAGTTGTTAAGAGTTATGGATTGCGATTTACTCCCGTCCTGCATTTGTTTTTACCGACTTATACCCTGAGATTGCCGACTGACACATTTCTTTTTAATTGCTTCACACCAGGGGCCATGATTACGAAAAGTCTCAAGTCCAAGTCGAGACTCAGACTCAGTAAAGCATTTTTATAAAGGAACAAAAAATCATATTTATTTCATTTCTTTTACAAAAATGTATGTTGATACAGGTAAAACATTCAAATATGAATATCAGTAAATTTTACCATCAATACTCTGATAGAAGGAAAGTTACAATGAAATGAAGTTTCGCCATAATGAGTCTTGAGTCTGAACTCAGACTTGAGATTGTTCGTAATCACTGCCCCTGGTGGTATGTTGAGTTGATGTTGATTTTTTCACGTAATTATTTTTAACATTAAAGTTGTGGTGTTTAACATCGATCGTGAGATATTTTAGAGGAGCTATTTAAAACTGAGACACGTACATAAATAATCAATTCTTGCATTTCGCACTAAGCTACATCGAAAATATGAAACAACACTGATACTCCCGGTTTGATTGGGAATTGAAACGGCTGCCAATGCAATTAGGCACGGGCTTAATAATACAATAAAAATTACAGGGACAAACCCAGTAGTCGAAAACTCCAATATAAACCCTGTAAAGACCTGTTCTATTCTTCAGAATCATTTAGACGATTTTTAAGACATACTTAAGGACATAAGAAAAAAATGCAATGTAAGCCACATGGACAAGCCAATGAGTCACATACTTGACGAAAACCCTTTTAAAAGGCTAATTGACAAACATGATAGACACCTTTGATGCATAAAACACATATTAACCCTTCATTTAGTTGTCCGTATATGTAGGGCTTACCCCCTTCCAACAGTCAGTTGAACGGGAGTTCACTTTAGGAATGAATTGCGGGGTTGATGTCATTATCGGGGTATGAACGCAATTGGGTTGGTCAAAGTGTGTGGAGTCCAAACGCGTACTTTGACCAGCCCAATTGCGTTCATATCCCCGATAATGACATCAACCCCGCAATTCATTCCTTATATTTACACCAATAGTTCATTATTTCATTCAAGAATTGTTAAAAACAAACTTTAAATATAAAATTAAATAACTTTTAAACGTAAAATTGAAACACTTATGGCGGCAATACATTTAAAATATAATAAATTAACACTTCTTAAAATGTAAATTTATATTTTACGGGCCCTGCTGACACAATACAAACAATAACAAGATCAATAGTTTTCATGTATATTGTTATGCGATGAATCACGATCCGAACATATCCGAAGATGTTGCGTTCATCGATTGATAAACGCAATTGCAGTCTAATCCGAGTACAAATGTACAAATAAAGAATCTCAACGACAGGATATAAATACAACCTGCCGACGAATGAATCCGTCTAGAGAAACAGTGCCAACACCTCAAAGGCATAAAAAATCTTACAAAGACAGGTAAAACACATTCAAGATTACAATTAATTATCCAATAAGTTAAACATCATTGATGAATACTCGTTATGCAAGTAAAAATAAGTTGACAAAAAGATAACATAAACAAGCTAACATAATTATAAACATTTGATACATATTGATTCCTTTGTGCAAATGAATGGATTTGAACTATGAATTGAGACTTGCCAAAATTCCAAATCATTTAAATGGTGTAGTGCGATGGATACATGTATCCATTCAAGTCATTTTGTATTGAAAAAGTGTTTTAAACTCGATGGAAATTTAAAAGATGAATGGGCAATGGAGATAAAAAGGAAAATAATGAATATGAAACGTAATAAAAGTATTAATATGCTTTTAAGCTTCAGTTAGGAAGGGTAACGATTACTATCATTACGTATCATCTATTTGGCAAATAGTATTGAAATATTTCTTTTTCATGCAGGCGAAAAAATCAGTGACGAAAATGTTTGTCGCCAATTGGCAGCGTGATTACTGAGCTTTAAAATATGACGTCAAATGAAATCATTGAGTGCTCCTTACCCGAATCCAGTCTTTTTACATGTCATCGTAGTTATCAGCACCAACGCATTGAGAACGCGGCAAATGTTGACCAGTCTGATAGTACAGCTATACAAGCTGCCGCGATTAATGAGTTTATAAATACCGCAGTTCAAACAGCATGAGTTAAGGTGATGGCGCTAATTAATAAAAACATGACGTATTCCTCGATTCGGCGATTTTAATGTATTGTGAATGAGTTTAAGGAAGTGACGAGAGAAAACTTTTAAATAATGTGTTTGATATTATCTGACTGTAAAACTACTAAAAATCAAAGTTTGAACATGATATTATTTCTCCCACCTCAGATAAGTAGATCCAACGATTTAACCATGCTAGAAATTCATATCTTTGCCCGCGGGCAAAGATAAAACAAGTACCCGTCTGGAACTCCTTTTTAATGGCCATCCCTCCCTTTTTGAAGAATGTCGTCTGTAGCATCATAAAAACCTTGTCTTGTGGCAATATTAAGAATGCTAATTAATTATTTCTCGCTTCAAATGCCACCAAAAAAGTTTTCACGCACCTTTCAAGAAATAATGCTTTACTCTCCTCAGAACTATTTAAAGACCGATTTGAGTATTAACATAATCTGTATCATTGCGCGCATATCCATGGTAACCACGGATTTTTATTCACTATGCACAAAAGAGTTCCAGCAAGAACTACATTTTTACTTAATTTTGTTAAACTGAGGGGGGAGAAAAAGCATCTACCATAGCCGCTTGTGTAAGATAGGTTCATCCCAACCCTCGCGCAGGCTGTTTTTCGGAAAACCTCGTTCCGCAAAGCACCGTACGCTCGGGTCGGGATGAACCTATCTTACACTCTCGGCCATGGTAGATACTTATATTCTTCAGAGCATAGATATCGAATGTAGCTTCTAACTATCTCCGAATATATATTAGAGTTCATTTTGGAGACCAGCAGAAAATAAAGCGAGCGCAGCAAGGTCAAAGTCTGAGAAAGTACGTACGCACCATTATCTGTAGATAGTCAAATGAACTCTTACTTATTTGATGTTTGCACTTATTTGACCCACTAGCTCCACACTTTATGTAGTGAAGTGGGATTATGGCATGAAAGTTACACGTAGTTTTTGGTTTGATATACTGAGTTCCTCCAGTATAACGCGCGAAATTTAAGCGGACCAATCGTAGAGCGTGTAGCAACTTTCGAATGGCCGATTCAATAAGGCGAGAAGTTGTTGTTCTAAACTGGGCCAATATGTCGATGGTCACACACAATTTACTCGCAAAAGCATTATGTAATGTCATTTTAACGAAATGCGCGTGCGTGTGCGTGTGTGTGTGTTAAATGTGAGTGTGTGTGCATAATAATTTCGGATAGTATTTATTTCAGACATCACATGTTTTGTAATATTGAAGTATTCATTTATTAATATTGGCAATTAAATTAATTGGTGTTTATTAACTCTTTATAAATTAATTAAAATTATGACCGATGTAACTAGTTTTGATTGAAATATTTTAATTGATTGATGCTTATTTCTGCAGATATTTATTGAGCAGGAGACAATGGTGAGGTAAAGTGTAGTTCTTGTCAATGTCCTATGGGTGAATAAAAATGTCACCATGTAGCAGCTTCATTTTTGTCTGGGTTAGTTTGCTTAAACGTTTTTTCCATAGTAGTAGTCGTAGTAGTAGTAGTAGTAGTAGTAGTAGTAGTAGTAGTAGTAGTAGTAGTAGTAGTAGTAGTAAACTTGAAGAAATAACAAATAAATGTGTGCTAGTGTGAAAGTTATATACAATGTTGCATACTGTTCTTTATTATATGGCTATAAATATGCATATGGCGTTTAATGATGAATAAAGATATGTTTTGTTACACTTAGATTTGTTTTCTGTTCATTGTATTAATCAAACCACATTTGCTAAGAGAAACAACTCAAAAGATCAAATAGGTCACAGTATAATGATTTTATTGTATAATGATTTATGTATAATGGAATCTGTGGTTTGTATTATTTTAGGTACAACACTGATGTGAAGTATATATAGCTGGCTGAAACGTCCTAAATCTTCATCACAGTGACCATGGGTGAATTGTTACCTCCAAAACAACATGTTCAAGTACTAAATCAAATTAAATGAACAAGTGCAAATACGATGTACAGCTCAGATCTCAGAAACATGTGTTAGGAATTTAAAACCAGCTGGGCAGGAAGTATTTATAACTCTGTGGCTTGCTTTAGATCATTATCACATAGATGTAAATAAACACTGGCCCAGGTTAATCTGTATAAAAACGATTAGTTTGGAGGGCAAACACTCTGGAATGGACAGCGTCTTGACTGTATTGCAAATGATTATAAGCCAATAGAAATAAAGAAGAGAGATAAACAACTTGTGACCTTAACTTGACCTGGGTAAGATCCAACTAAAATTCAATCTGCCTTCAACGTCGGTTACTCTGTGGAGTAATCGGAAATATCAAAAAATATATTCCACAGAACTTTCAATCATTTTTCTCCAACACAATAAGGTAACTCTTCTTATCTGAATACATTTTTTTCTCACTTGGAAAGTGACAGATGCAAATGAATTGATATTGATCTTCGACATTACGTAATATGTTGTTCCAAAGGGTGCGTGACAGTTGATGTTATTCTGTTCCAACCCATATATGTTATGGATGATTAGATATTGACAGATAATAGCTATTTGTCTGCGAAGCTTGTTTGCCCATAATGCATCACGCACGTTTATGTTGATTGATTGCTTAATTAATATAACCACACTCTAACAATTTACATGATTTTTCCGACGGCGTAAACTTGAGCAGACCATCATATTGAAATATTGCAAACACAATGTCGAGAATGCATTCGGTTATATTTTGAATGCATATCAATATCAAGAGCCCACTAGGTAAGTGCACTTATGAATGACACTGGTACATGTAAAACAACGTACAAGGAAAAACAAATAAAACAAAATAGACGAATCATTTCCAAGATTTAGCTTTTGTCTCACAACTATTTGCAAATATTTTCAAAGCCGAACCGAACCCAAACGGAAATGTCTAATACGTGTTTGTGCTCCAAACAGCAGATTATTCAAACACAATGGTTAAACTAACAGCCAAAATATATAAAGCATAAGCAATTATCTCAAAGCCACAAAGGCGTTGTTGGGAAAAATGTCAAACATTTGGAAGCTTTATACAACTACAGTTCTTGTTACATTTGAATGCATATGCTTCTTAAACTAAGTTTGTTTAAAAAATATCGCAAAGTTTGTTTGTATTTTAACATTCCTTAAATATTCGAACATGATACACGTTTCCGGTTTGCTGAGGACGGAACCTAAATGGATATAAAAGTAGACCAATATGACTACCAAAAGTACAATGAAATCTACAAGGACAATTTTAGAAGAAAAACAAAACAAATTATAGCATACGTTTAGAATTCATAAGATAAGAACACTTATGATATTTAACGAGTGACTCAAATGTACAAACACCACCAAACAGACCCAGTGTGTGTGTTCCACGTGATAAATTGCGCCAGAGATGCTACGTCGGAAGGCAACATTTTGCTTTGAATGAAGACTTTAAACAAAGGTAACTTTAGTATTTCTTCACCATTTTAAATGAAACATAGCACAGTCTACGCCGCTTACAGATCTCCACCTTCTGTCTTTTACCAGAGTCTGATTGAGAGTTTAAATTCTTAAAACACTTTATACAATAAGGCTGTCTGACAGAGCACTGTCAAAACATTATTTTAGAAACAGGTTTGTCGAAGTGTTTGATAAAACTAATCACCTTATCAAACTCAGGTAATAAAACGAAGGCGGGGCTCTTTAAGCGGCATAGACTGCCCTTTGTTTTATTAAAAATGGTGTAGGAAAAGAAAAGGTATCTTTGATATAAGTCTTCATTTTAAGCAAAATGCTGCATTTCGACGTAGCATGTATGACGTAATAAATCACGTGGTATACACACACTGAGACCACATACACATTCCAATTGCTTTACTGATGAATGATGGGGATTACCTCCTTGGAGAAGTCAGTGGAACTCGAGTTTATTGGAACACGAGTCAACAAGTCAAGTCCATCTCTGGATTGTGACGAGTACTCTATCACTTTTATAAAAACCAACCTTGCATTTATTTATTTATCACCCTGACAAGGGCTGTTGTTGTTCTATTTTAAACAGTTGGATCTGTTATCACAAATTTGTATTAAATTCAAACATGATTTCATATTGCATATATCTATGATTACTACTTCAATTGAAAGATGACGTCGAACCTAGCACACAAACAAATAGCTTGCATGTAAACAAAAGCGAACAGGGATATGTGTACATCTTCAAATATTGCTTTCGGATGATACTTTTAATGTGACATTCCGTCCGTAAATGTTTGAATGTCATTGTTAATGACCAATTGATCAATAATTCGTTTCATCTTCAACCGGTCAAAGTTTTCGAGAGCTTATGCAAAATCTAATTTTCTATCACACTGTCGAGTCAGTTATATAAACAAAACATCCATTTTTCAACAATGTTATTATCTGCATTCAAACATGAATTTTAAAATGAAACAAAACTGATTTGGGCAGGATATAAATGTTACCCCCAGTTTCTGAAATTAACGAGACAGCAAGCAGTGATTAAACAAATGCTTAAATATTTTTCTACATCTGAATAAATTATTTAAGTGCCAATCATAATTGACTGAAGTGTAGGATGATTAACATGAGCGTTATACACGGTTCAACTGATTGAAAAGCAAATAGAGACACATATCTAGTGCATGTTTAGAGACGTTTGGTACTAGAGAGGATTGACTACACACGAAGGACGTCGGTCAGTAATTGATCATAACAGCTCACCGTGAGTGAGCTGAAAAGGATATGCGAAATGAGTTGTCAAAGATTCGAAGAGTTATCAAAGATAGATAACATGCAGACTGTTGAATATGCGCTAAAAAGTAAACACGTTGCTAAGCAATTCATTGAATAACTTGGGACACGGAATTCTGAAGTCTACCGCTTAGCATCAATAGCCTTAATGCTTTAGAAATTCTCGTGCACAAGTCTGAAGGAATAAAAACAAACATCAGTCGATTTAATTTTTAGTTGAAAATACATAGTTAATGTATTACCAGGTAAATCCGGAACAATATAAACATATCAATAACGCCTTGATTATGATTTGTAAGGATGAGGTACGATCTTTAGATATTTGATTAAGGCGATAATAGGCGGAATTCTTCTGCAGATTACATATTTATTATTAACATCAACGACAATAACAAAGATAAAAATGGAGACAATAAATCTTACCTAACTCTAATGTTATGGTACCGTGACCGGAAGGAAGGAAACCACTTTATATTTTATTAATTGATATAACTCTGGACGTAGGACCAAACAGGAAAAAAGTTACAGATACATTTTTTGTACCTTATGTCAGACAACACAAAGTACTCGGCCAGACCGTAACTAAAAATGGTATGGTTATTTGACAAGCATGATCAGTGAAAACAAAATTATAACTCGCTGAAGGTTGAACTATTCTTCGAGTCCTCTACCTGATTCTTGCGCTTTTATTTATGTATTTACGTCAAGTAAACTATGAGAGAAAACATAATAAATTAAAAATCAAGTGTTTGCCGCTCTTGAAAAGTTCCGAAAAAAATCAGACAGCGTAGTAATTCTTGTGGCAGGTTGACGTAATATTTATCCGGATATCGAGTTATCATTGCATCAAATTCTTGAGCTAATGAGATTAATCGTTTGATAAATCTAAAATGGTCATACCTATGGACAGGACATCAATAAATAATGTGTTGTAATGAGAAAGTAATGTACTGATTCCAATAAAAACAACTGGCTATTAAATTGACTAGAATATATAGTTCTAACACGCACAATTGACCACGTCCATCTACATGGGCCATTACTGTCATGTAAACTCAATTATTAAGAAGCAATTGTATGACTATTTTAAATCTTTGTAAAACACTTGTAATACATGCATTTTTAGTGTTTATTTCTATATTCAAACTTAGTTTAATACCAGCGAAATGTTGGTTTACAGAATATACACGTGCTCATGCTGAAAGAATGGTAGTTCATTAAAGACACTTATTATTATCATGGCAGTCAATATATTGTTTGCGAGATATATACGAGTGTGGTGTAATGTAGCTGGAAATTAAAAACGATAAATAAATATTTCCCTTCTGCTAAAATATATCATAAAAATACATGAAATCGAGCGTTGCAATAAAAAAGATTGTCTAGGATTTTAAATTGCGAAAGCGATGAATTATATACAATACAACTTTATTGTAAATATAAGCAAAGATATGATCTGAATGTTGAAATAACATCCTGCATTTTGATGTTTGGCAATTACTGTTTTGTAATAAACCCGGCATACATGCTAGTTGAATATGAAAGTGAGTTTGATTTCATACACCATCGATGCATTTGTGAGTTGCACCCATGCATTCACAACTCATGGAACTTTGTTTTCAGAATCTCAATACCTCTTACTTTGATACATTGACAGGTAATGGAAAATTGTTTAGAGTAATGGATTGAGCTCTATCTCCCGTTCTGCATTTGTTTTAACCGACTTATACCCTGAAATTCCGGAATTATTTTTAATTGTTTCACACCAAGTGATATGTTGAGTTAAAAAGTATGTTGTTGTTTTTCTCGTAATAAATGTTTTATCAATTTAAGTTGTGGTCTTTAACATCGATCGTAAGATGTTTTAGAAGAGCTAAAAAAATAATTGAGATACGTACATAAATAATTCATTCTTGCATTTAATAAAATACATGAATAGTAAATCATTTCACAGTCTGACAGTTTGACTTATTTAAATCTGAATCTGTTCCTTGAATGTAAACACATTTGATGCCTTTAACAATATTGTCACTATTTTTTTCTTTGGTCGCGGAGGGATATTTTAATACAATAATTTATCAGCGTGGTTATAGGGGAGCACATTGCGTATTAAAGTCTTAAACCGAGCAGCATAATTATGTAAGATTTTTATGTAACATCATGATAGACGATGATTAACATTTATCCAACATTATTTCATTGCTATTTGCAGTATGAATAATAATTTGACATGTAATGGAAACTTGTTCAGAGTAATGGATTGAGCCCTATCTCCCGTTCTGAATTTGTTTTAACCGACTTATACCCTGAGATTCCGGAATGATAGAGTTCTTTTTAATTGTTTCACACCAAGTGGTATGTTGAGTTAAAAGGGATGTTGTTTTTTTCACGTAATTATTTTTTTATCAATTTAAGTTATGGTGTTAAACATCGATCGTAAGATGTTTTAGAAGAGCTAAACAAACAATTGAGATACGTACAATAAATAATGCATTCTTGCATATAATAAAATACATAAATAGTAAATCATTTCGCTGTCTGACAGTTTGACTTATTTAAATCTGAATCTGTTCCTTGAATGAAAACACATTTGATGCTGCCTTAAACGATCTTGTCACTATTTTTTTCTTTGATCGCGAAGGGATAGTTTTAATACAATAATTTATCAGCGTAGTTATAGGGGAGCACATTAACATTTATCCAACATCATTTCATTGCATTATGAATCAAAGCAATATATGAGCTAATGTAATATTTATCTCGCCATATTCTGCTTTGGAATTACTTCTTTGGGATTGAAATGATATCCTAGAGGTTTAGATATTAGTTATATTTCAACTACTTCTTACAAGTAATATGAAATTGATACAAACATGATAAATGATGGTGGAAAGAGTGGCATTGCACTAAAATGAACAATGTTATTTCATACAATACTTATCGTCGACAATAAAACATTTAAAACCCTAATTTCATAAAAGAAACAATGGAAACTACAGCAGCCTCAAATTAACCAAACTCCTTAGTTACTTTCATTTTGAACGTTATGACTCGCAGTCCATTCACCCTCCTGCAACTGATCTTATAGCCTTTTCCGAGGTTCCTGACAAGCAGACTGTTTATAATTGAAACACACCATGCGTTGTGTTAAGATAATTAGAATAATTAGGTGAGCTTACCAAACACATTTTTCAGCGTAAATGATGGACTTGTCTCTACAGTTGTCATTGCATTAACTTGATACTTCTATCAATTAAGTTTATGGTGTTTTATATAGAAAAAAGACCATAGGGTATAAAGGAACAGCTAAACTGAGCTATCTTTGGACGGTATGAGCTTTTTTTTGCGGGCCTAGTAACAGACTCTGGGCTAAAGAAGAACATGAAAAATATGAAAACGTCAGTCTCGGTTTCATGGACAGTACTAATAAGCCAAACACGACATAGAACTCGTATTTTTCGATTGTTACGACGACTAGAAAGCACCTCCAAAAACATGTTATTTAGATGTCGATTACGTAAAGATAAATCGCAATACATGTACACTAACTTAAAATGGCCACTGATGAACATGAAGGTGTGTATGTCGACGCCATGTTTTTCATTTTTCAATATGTAAAAAAATATTCGTATGTTGATTTTCTGTACACGTGCATTTTTGTGAAAAACATTCTTTGGGGTGTGCAGTGAATGTTAATGTTACTACATTAAAGAATACTGCAATACACATTTTATTTGAATGTGCCTTACAAAAGTTGCTTTTTCAAGATAATTTTTCAATCGGAAACACCGGAAAAGACGTCAAGTCAGCCGAAAGGGTCAAGTCTTTTCAGATATTTCAATCCACGAGAACGAAATATAAATTATATATTAAATGTACTTGGTAAAACACGACACATAAATGTAACATTTCTTCTTTATCCAGATATAAATAACTTTGTATTGTGTTTGATCCCAATGATTGGCACACAAGTCATCGATATTCATTTCCAAATGAAACAAACGTAGGCAGATATAAGCACTAATCAAAACTCAGACGAACTAAAGTTTGATGTTCCATGGAGGCATTTACATGATGACTGATTTTTCTTTCTCGCCAGATACAAACAAAGGGTGGAATTTATAGATATATACCCCAGATGTTCATCTTCAATTGCCTTAGTATCACGTTTTACATTTGGAGCGCAAAATCTTATTCTTAGATAAAATGTTTGAGGAATTCATAGATTTTGTAACGAGATTTTATTTAAATAATAATCCTGCATACATCATTTTAATGGGATTTTTTAATTGCCGCAATTGAGTTAAAATTTTAAGTAGTCAAACGCATATCTCAACTACAATAAAAGCTGCTCTAAACACATGCAAATTGGTGATTTGTACAATATTAAACAGCTTCCAGTTTTGTAAATTAAAACCATCGAGTATCGCCAGCCTGTCCTACCTATCAGTTGATGTTCAGTACTTAAGACCTATGCAAATGCGTTTTATAACAGTGTCCTCAAGGCTTTAAATACAAGGAAATGTAAAATAAAATAACTTTGAATTACATTGTTTTTCAGTATTGAAACATAGTTTGGGGTGTTGATATAAAGAATAAACAAAATAACCTTTTTTGTAAGATAACAATATCTTTTTGAGAAATGTATTGTTCTTCTTCTTGCGATTGTGTAAACGCGTATTTAAAGCTGTTAACCCTAATTTCCAAGACATACTTTCAAAACAAGTTTTAAAACAAAAGGAAACATTAGTTGAATATGTGACATTTCGTATATATGGAAGCTCTGATGGTGTTACATTATCGGATTAAAAAAAGATTGGTATCAGATTGTGTCATTATATTACGGAAACGAAAGGACCAAGGGAATGTACGGAAATGTAACAGCCCTCTCAATCATTTTACATGATAAATGACTAATAGTGTCTACAACAAGTTTTTATCGCTCTAGCTTGCCTGAAATAAACGATGCACTTATCTAATCTAGAAAATATTGTTTGCATCTCTATGATGAGACTATGGGTGTACGCTCTAATTGCCAAAAATAGTACAAAGTTATATAAAGAAAATAGCATGGGACTTATATCGGTTACAACGTGCAATGCTTTAAGAATGTATTCAAAAGAATATTTAAATCTCGCTAATATATTTCGTCAAGTCAAGAACAAGCCCAGTAGCAATTCCTACCAATGGTTGTGTTTAGTTTAAAAGTACACTGTGAAGATAAAGCAAACAAACTCAGATTAAAGACACATGCTCTTGGTTTCAGGAAATTGAAATATTTATTGGCATTCATACCAATTTGAGACTACAAAATATTGAAAACCCTGATTGTGATCAATATTATATTCAGATTAAAAAGCACTATTTTATTTCATAACTCAGTTAAAATCATTCGTTTAATCAACAAATGATAGAAACAAAATAAAAGAATAGCGTTTTAGTATAAATGTATAAAATTCATCGCTATAAAACGTCATCATATAAAAATGTCGTTCTGTTTTTTGTTATATCAAAAATGCAAGAAAAAAAAGTGTAGTACTTTATATCATCAAAACCTCATTTGTCGTATTTATTTAAACAGATGAACCAGGTAAGGTAGTAGCTTATACATAACCATTATGTTGTTTGACAGGCTATTAAATAGCAAAACAAATAAATACACAATTATAATAAAAACAAGCTATCTTACACAACATTGTCTCAGTTTTGATAAGAAAATAGGAAGCACATTTCTGCAAGAGCTCCTAAAGCTTTTAACAAATATAGCATACACAACTGGATTAATAACATGATTTAAGAAATATATACGAAAGAAAAACGAAAACAAAGTGAATTCACTTGGTGACATATTGACAATCTTTTCAACTTTCAAAGTCAGTAAATTATGCGTAACATACGTAACAATAAACACAATAGTCAATATAAACCAAATAAAGGTCTTTGTTGGAAATTGTTTGGTTCTCTGTGATCGACCACTGATTCTGATACTCTGTTTAATGCTTTTTCTGTGGTTTGAAACCCAATTATTAAGTGATCCATTGGACGGTGAACCGTTTTTAATTTGGTTGGGTATTGAGCCGCTACTTCCTCCAAGTTTATTTGTCCCCATGTATTTACGACCGGCGTCTGGTGTTTCGTGAACAACTGTATTTTGATTATATATCCCAGAACTTAACACTGTTTCATACGATGAATTATTGCGCTGCATGGATATAGCTTTTATTTGTTTCGCAGCTTCTTTTATCACAAATGTATACAAGACTATATAAGTTACAGAAATTCCAATCAGTAAAACAAGGAGTATGAATTTGTAGACTGCTCTCCATATGGATTTCTCGTACTTTTCTTCAGTTTCACATAGATGTATAGACGTGTTTCCTCCATGTATATTTGTCATATTTGTTGTTTTTATTCCACACATAATAGTTCCGGGTATAGCTAAAAGTATAGGGAATACACAAGCAACCGCTATCAAAATTCGTACTGCAATGGCTGGTGACATTTGACTCTTGAATGGCTGCACCACCTTTCTAAATCTATCTATTGAGATTACCAAGAGGGCGAGACACGAGGAAGTCGCCCCAAAGACGTTGAAAAAGCACTTAATCTTGCATGTGACAACGTCCCCAAACTCGAAGTATTTCCTCTGTTTCACCATCTCAGCCGGTATTAAAGTTATACATATCACCATGTCTATCACTGCAAGAGTCAGGACGAACACTTTGAAGTTATTCCGCTTGTAATCCCGACTCAAAGAGAAAACGAGTAAAATTATAAGGTTTCCCAGGAATCCGAAAACGGCAAAGAAGCCGAACGTTATTGTAAGCGGAAGCAATGCTCTCGCATAACGGTCATTCAATTCGTCTAAGCTCTCTGTCTGATTAATATCTAATACGTCCGTGGAATTATTCATTTTGCTACCTATCTTTTTCACACACTGTTTAATCAAACACTGGTTCTAAATGTTGATTTTATATAAGTGATGGCTACCATTACCATTTTCTGATAACATACTTCTTTGTTAAAATTCCAAAATTGAATTCAAGCTGATATTGCCGGTCTTTGAAATCAACTGAGGTAAAGTCCAATGCCTGTCTAATCCAGCCACTCTTTGATACAGCGATTTCCGATCATCTGGTCCCGCCTCCTGTGAGAAAGCCAAGCAGGCACGCTATCCAAACTGCAGAAATGAAAAGCCCTAACGGTTATAAATTAGATAGGTAATAGCATCATTTTAATTGGGTTTGTTTCTCTCAATTCAAATTAACATCCTGTTTGTCCCGATCAACGTCAATAAGATCAAAGAGCTTAAATAAGGAGGTGGATTTTATTGTGTTTGACGCAAAGTTTATGTATATTATTTCTCCATAACTTTTATTTATGCGAGGCAGCATTTTAAGTTCGTATATAAATTTAAGGTATTGTACATTAAAGACTGTTTTTGTTCACACATGAGTCATACACATACCACTTGTACTTGTTACTAATACTATGCTCTTACATATTATAGAGTAGCTACTGTTCCATGTAGATATGAATGGCACATTCGGAAGTTGAAAAATATACTTTTTAACTTTTAAATTAAAAGCAAAATATTCACAGGTTCCTTCAAAACATGTTTATAAGTTACATTTTCGAAACATATATCGTTTCCGTTAACTCTTTTTCACAGCACACTTGGTAAATCCAAAGACTGAGTGTAATACAGTTCTTGTTTCAATCAATCCATGTCGCCTCATTAATCGTAGCAGCACGGCAGCTTGTATATCTCTCCTATCAGATTGGTCAGTATTTGACCCCGTTCACAAGGCGGAGGGGCTGATAACGACGAAGACATGTAGGACGACTGGGTTATGGTAAGGGGCACTCCGTGATTTCAATTCACGTCATTTGTTGAAGCTCTGACATCAGGCTGCCAATTGTCGTCAATCATTTTCGTCACTTATTTTATCACCTGCAAGTAAATAAAATACTTCAACAATATTTGCCAAATATAAGATACGTTATTATAACAAAAACAAACTAAATGTACACTAGAATATTAATTGCGTTGCATTTTTATCCTCCTTTCTTTCCTTTCTTATCTGTTTTTCCAATTCATCTTCTTTTGAATTTCTATCAACCTAAAATTCTTGTAGAATTTGAAATTATTTGAATGGATAAATATATGCATTGCTTGCAACGTTCTTTGTTCCCTTTCCTAGATAAATTACCAAAATTGGTTTTCGTTACAAATTTACATTATTAACATTTATTATGGATGTATAAACCAATTTCTTTTCAACATGTTTACTTGTTTAATTTAAAATGGGATGGACTCTTGCTAATCTTGCAATAACTTGTGGCCCGTGCCCATATCACATGGATATCACATTCTATATCTACTTCCATTTCTATTCTCCAGCAAACCGACAGCCACCAAGGGTATAAAATCAATTTACCAAAATCTCTTATCATTTTGTTCTGAAACAAGCAAAAGACACATTTTTATTGATTTAGACAGTGACACATTAACATGAATTGATTGGTTCTAAAGAATGCATGGTGGTGACTACGCTTTACGTTACTTAGTGCATTTGTTATATGGATAATCAAATATGAGTAGCCATTTGTGAGATGTCGGTTGGGATCATTTCCCCCGATGCACCACACTACATTGTGTTGAATAATATGTTATAATGATAAACATCCGCTAACCTCACATGCCATTCATATTTATAAATGCTATTGATTGGGATTGTTTTTATTATTTTATTGCATATTTATCAGAATGCAGTATAGAAATAGAATAGAATTAAGCTGGATGAACCCGTTTTACGAATTTAAGTCCTTCCATCTAGCCGCTGTGAAAATCTGACCAAAACGAGTCTAAACAGGACATATGTACAACAATAATCATTATTATGATATTTCCATCAGGCACCAAACATAACCTTACAAGGGAAACAATATAAGATAACATACCAAAAATATATGAGTCAGTAAAATAAAGAAATAAACGTCTCCGTATCATTCACACGAAATGGGTTACCTCCTTTCATTGGTAAGTGAAAATCATTGGTGGTTAAAATTGTTAAAGCGTATTAAACCTTCCACCTATTTTGAACTTTGTTAAATGCACAGACGACACTGACTAGAAAACATTGTTTGCGTGCAAAGAGTAAATCAAACTACATATGTTAGTATTAATAATATTATTTCATCATCGCACAAATACCCATTAAAAACAACCTGTTTTTTTTATTTTGTTTTAGTTTGTTCAATGTTCAATGATAAAGGAAAGACTTGTTCTAAGATATGATCTCACAAATTAAAGTATATACAATGTACAGAAATAAATTCTGATAATAAACCTTTTTAATAAGAATTGCTGTTATATTTATCAAGGCCAACTCATCCTCACATTAATTACCGTTAACATTGCCTTCGGTTTGCTCGATGTTGTTTGATATGTTTGTGAATAATATTTTGCAAAAAAAAACAATTGTTCCGTTTATGCAGGCAATATTTGTTTTTGTTTTGTGTTTAAAACGATAAGCGATATATGTTTACTTTAAATACATATTTTTCATGATGATAAAGCATCGGTTGCTTTTAGTAACGAACGTTTTATTCTTGAAACTCAAAGCGCCGCCGAAAATCAGGAAGTATGGTATACACATTGACACAACAAAAGACTATGAGGAACACATACCTATTATAACCTGAATCTGCAAGTATTTATGTATCAAACAAAGATCCCAATTAAATGAATTAAACGACATCCACCCCGATACAAGGCGATACGAATAAGAAGGATGCACAGGTACAAACCTTGTTGTTGATCAATATTTGGAAGCTACAGATTCGACAGCTCAGTAACATCACGGAGGGTGTAACAATGCTGTTACCGAGAGTTTAACCCCACACTTAATCAAACATACTCATGTCACACTCTTACAACAGTTTACCGGGGTATGTATGTAAAATGATGACAAAACAGTCGAAAACCTTCTTTATTCCACAGGCATTTTGGTCTTCTTTCAAATAAACAATGTATTAAGTGAAAACGATCTTGGCAGAATTTTAAAGGCTATACCTGAGATTCAAAATAACGATACATCATGCACTGACACGCGCTGAATACTTGTTTATATATGAATTACATATCTTGTGCCAATTTCTATAGTGTATTATGATAACTATGAACACAATTTATAAGGCACAATCAATTAGAAAGTTAGAGAAACATATTACATAGAGACACACAAATTAAAGAAATTTAAATCTGTTATAGTATAATTGCTTCTGGAGTGTTAGCTAACAAGCGAAATGTTAACGACAGACACCAACCAATCACAACAAATCACAGTAACTCACTATGAAAACTATGTGTTCTTAAAAGAGACGGCGAATATGCTATCAATTGTACGGGCATACGATGTAATAATAATAATACTTAAGCATTCGTTTCGTTGACAACGATAAGAATATTTTATTCAACACTAAAATTAGACACATTGAAATATATATTTTATCGATTGAGAAACCGAGTTTATCGGAGACAGTATGCCAAAAGTGAATGATATTCGCTGGATAACATAACTCTGCCGAACGTTTTAATATGTGGGCACAAGCCTAAGGCAATGACATTCCGCATCTATTTAATAAGATTCTATTTTGAAGTAATGAACGTTTACCTGTCTTCAATTCTTTATTTTTACAAGGGAGATTAAACCAAACAAAATGAAACTTAATAAACGACTTTATTATTTGCAAGGCGTAGATAAAACAACTGATTTGAGATCTTAAGATCTATGATTTACTGTGATGTTAGGCGTGGGGTCTTCCGCTGACTTCACAATAAATAATCTAAATGACAAATACAAAGAAAGGGAGGAATACATCTAATTGTAATCATACGACACCAAAACCGTATCAAAAACATATATTTTATAAGTAAGACCGAATGACTAAATGTTCAGGGACAACGCAAATTAAATTTAATACTAGTAAGGAACTGAATAATGCCGTGATTGTTAAACAAGACATGAAGAAGATTTGTATGTATTTAAGATAAAGTATTGATACAAACAAAGCAATTATAAACTACAACGGCATGCAAAGCGGCCAAAATACAAACAGAAATAATGTTGAATGGAAAACAATAAAAAAAGGTCCAAGGTAAAACCGAGCAGGCAATCATCGAAAAGGGACTCCTAAGACATCAAGGATAGTCCAATGGGATGCTTAAACATCGTTTAATAAAAGTCTTGGTTATACCATAAAGAAACCTTCAACAAAAACAGACGGCTTCACTGTAAGTGTTCAACCTAATACTGGTATTTAACAAAAAGAGCCTTTGCAAGCTTATGCACTTAAAAATATATTGGATAAAACAATAATAGACGATACCGGGACCTAGGAACACCAAAAGAGAGGCACAACGCTACATAACAGCACACATGACGTAGCTATCACAATATCGTCAATGATAAATGTCGGGGAACCGCCTTGGTACGGTCAGTGAACACTTACTCTGAACCCTCTGGTTTTAACCTGATTTGGGGCGCCAAGCCTCACACTTACTCTGAACTCTCTGGTTTAAACCTGATTTGGGGCGCCAAGCCTCAAACTTACTCTGAACCCTCTGGTTTAAACCTGATTTGGGGCGCCAAGCCTCACACTTGCTCTGAACTCTCTGGTTTAAACCTGATTTGGGGCGCCAAGCCTCACACTTGCTCCGAACACTCTGGTTTAAACCCGATTTGGGGCGCCAAGCCTCACACTTCCTCCGAACTCTCTGGTTTAAACCCGATTTGGGGCGCCAAGCCTCAAACTTGCTCCGAACTCTCTGGTTTAAACCCGATTTGGGGCGCCAAGCCTCACACTTACTCCGAACTCTCTGGTTTAAACCCGATTTGGGGCGCCAAGCCTCACACTTGCTCTGACATGGATAAACAATGTACAATACGATGCATACATATCTTAATATTCAATTTAATGGCTGAAACGTATTTAGTACGAGACCACGAACTATTCGATAGAAGACCTCATGCCCAGTCATGTTTAAGCATTAACAGCTGGCAAAATTTCAAATTCACTAGCATGCATTAGTATATATATAAAGACAACTGTACGTTGCATACACATTACACATTATGATATTCTAATGCCAAAATTATTTTTACAGGATTCGATATTTTAAACCAAATAGGCATCGTGTATAATCATTTGACATGGACCTTAAAATACATGCTAAATTTTGATTAACGAGTTTTAAGCTTTTAAGTTGTATCTCACCCGCGCAGATATAAATTGAGAAATCATAAAGACATCTATGTATTTTACGAACTGGGGGAATGTTTTTTGCACGGAGCGTCTATGAAAACATGTTAAACTCATATGAAATATCCTTGGACGACGGGCGGTAATTGAAGGTTAGGTTAGCTACGATAGGCAATTGATTTTGCCTTTTTTGAGAGTTCTCTTTCTTCTTGCTTTTTTGATTTCAAATATCGGAACACTTGCAAGTAGAATAAGCGTAACCGTTCTATTAAACTATCGGGCGCATAAATTACAACGCAAGTAAAATATATTGCAGGATAATTATTGAACGTTGTCATTGACAATGGTCTTCAAAACAGTTTTGTCACCCGCAACCCTCGATATTGTAACTTCATTGTATACATTTTCACAATAGCGCCCTAGTATATTGCCAATTTTCTCGAATATGTATGCCCTTTCATGAATCATCTGAAGTCCTGCTTTTCTACGCAAAGGCATACGGCAATGTAATGGTGTTTATGAAAACATAAAATATACGATGGTTGTGTGATGAGCCTTATTTGAAATGAAAAATGGAAGTGAAGTTCACTTTTGTCGAGAAGCACTTAGCGCAACTACTGAAAAAGATGATAACAATACTTTAACGCACTTATGTCTTGATTTAAATATTGCAAAACATTATTGATAATACGACATAGCATGCATGCACCTATCAATTTTAGCGGAAGAATGTTATTTAACCTACCCATTTTCCTATCTTTTAATCCATTCAGTCCCACCTCACATCCATGTGCCAATAATCCGGAAGAACAAAATATATTATTTAATTATTTCACTTGTTGATGCTATATATACACATCCGTTCGGTAAGTACACAATTACGTCTATGAAAGTGTCTCAGCAGTTTAGCTACAGCTATACATACTTGCATAGTACATTAACCTCCTTTGAGTCAAATCAATACGCTAAATGATCAGGTCAAGAAAAGTGGTTGTTTGAAACAAAACATTATAACGTAGAGGTAAAGAAGAAACAACTTTGGTTCTGTTCTATCTTTGTTCTTCAGAATTCGACACGCATGCCATTTCTTCCGTATACTCTGTATTGACGGTTTAAAATAAAGGTTTATACAAGTTATACAAATCATTCGCGAGCATGTCGACTATATCATGCTCGAACAGCTAACAAGACAAATGTTGACGACGGACACGAACCGATCTCAATGATTCATTATGAGAATTCTGTGTTCTTAAATAAAAGAGATTGGTCAATATGCTGTCAATCATACGAGCTTCCAATGAAAGTTTTCTTATACATTTGCATTCGTTTTGTCGTCAACAGTAAAAATATTTTATTCGACACTAAAATTAAA
Organism: Mya arenaria; assembly: GCF_026914265.1. Classification (NCBI taxonomy): domain Eukaryota; kingdom Metazoa; phylum Mollusca; class Bivalvia; order Myida; family Myidae; genus Mya; species Mya arenaria. The sequence continues at coordinate 37,574,481 of NC_069138.1, read as the reverse complement.
CACATTGGGTGCATTTTTATGGATTGAGAAATCGTGATCATCAAAGACAGTTTGTTAAAAGTGAATGATATTCACTGAAAAACATATCTCTGTAGAACCACTTAATATGCTGGCACATGCCTGAGGTAAAAACATTCCGTTTTCATCAAATAATATGTTATTTTGAATTAATAAACGTTTACCTGACTTCATTTCTTCATTTTCACAAGGTAAATTAAAAACAGAACAATATAAAAAGAAATATTTACTTATTTATTTGCTGGGCGTAGATCAAGGTACTGATATGGGATGTTTAGATCTGTGTGTCACAATAGATCATCTCGATGAAATACAAATACAAAGAAAACAAGGAAGCATACTTCTACACCAAAACCGTTTCAAACAATTTATGTTTTATAACGGAAGACCAAAATGATGATGATCAACACGAAAAGTCATATTGGTGGAACAAAAATCAACACAAATAGTATAGTTTATAGTATGTCTATGATAAAAATGTAACACAAAATAGAACATCTACTTAGATGGTTTACACATGGAGCAAAATAAATCATTTTTCTTTTATTAATGAAATAATGACAATAGAACGCCATAACGCTATATAAGCTCTATACGACAACAAGACGGACGTAGTCTGACCACATTAACACAGTTAAGCATTACTCGTCCCTCTTTCATAGCACACACATGCAGTGAAATGTGAATGCTGAATGGTTCAAGCATTGTAGGTCCTAACTGTCCCCTTAACATTTGAACCACACGTGACACACGTCCTCTGCATGTTCCCACATGTGTTACAGGACACGAGGTGACCACATGGCAGAAAAACGAGGGAAACTTCAAGCCGCTTACAATAGGAACATAGAGCCTTGTTCCGCAGGTGTTGGTTTTCGCGGGAAAGTACTGCCGCCATATTTTGTCCATCCACTGAAGAAGAATACATATGAGTAAACGCTGATACGAACATCCGTTCACTTAATTGCATATGCAGCAATTGACATCTCTACATGCCCACTATAAATCGAAATAATTTCTAAGAATACAAAGTGCCATTAATTTATATAATGTGGCAATATTTTAGTATAAGTTACATAACCTGTCATAAAAGAACGTTCTATAACAGTGGGGACGTACAGAAGGCTTGAAACTTATATCAAGAACGGGTTTTAAGCAAACAACAAAACCATAATGATAATTTTTAAGCCTGCAAAGGGCCATAACTCTGACAACATTTAAGCATTAGCTACATAAGTTGTCATAAAAATGTATCATTTCTGTAAGCATGTAAAGAAGGTTTGAACCTAATATCATGAATGGGTTTTCAGTAAATGAAAAAAAACCAACATTAAAATAATTTCAAAGCCTGCAAAGGGCCATAACTCTGACAAAATTTAAGCATTAGTTACATAACTTGTCATAAAAGAACGTACTTATACTGTGCGCAAGTGAGAACGGTTTGAACCTTATATCATGAACAGGTTGCAAGTAATTAACAAAACCATAAAATTTGTCATTATTTTTTAACATACAAAGGGCCATAACTCCGATAATATTTAAGCACAAGTTAAATAATTTGTCAATAAAGAACTTATTTTTACTGTGCGCAAGTTAAGAAGGCTTGCACCGAATAACATGAACAGGTTTCAAGATATAAACCAGACTTTAACAAGTTATCATAATTTCTAAGCATGCAAAGGTGCATAAATCTGACAAAATTTAAACATTAGTGACATTACTTGCCACAAAAGCGCATTTTGTGAATTTGAGGAATTTAAGAAAGTAGTAATATGATATCGTGAACGGCTGACAAGTTATTAATAAAAAAATATAAAAAATGGACGGACGGACAGACGGACAAACAGATGGCTCTCGTCAACTTAGCAGGCGCTAGCAAGAAACTATGAAACATACTCGCTAACATTTAAAAATCGCGGCCACCATGAACATCAGTTCTAAAATTAGGAACAAAATTATAAAAAGTATGAAAAAACAATGCTGAGAGAAAACAATCTTCTTTATCATACCAATACGTATAATGACTATATATCGTATAAATAGTGACGTCAAATATGTTTCGAACTAATACATATTTTAAACCAACGAACTTACCCACTGGTTTTTCGTCTCTCTCTTCAATTGTCAATATTTCCTGCATCAGATCCATCCCCGTAATGGCGTTTGCTCCTGAAAATAAGCAATTAATGGGTTGTTATTCATGTCCAACTCTGTACACAACAATTACGTTTCTTATACGCTTACCATCAATAAATAGCACAAGTAAGGTTCAAGTGTAATGCCCATACAACGCGTTAAATATAACTCAAATAAAAAAAAATGTCCAACTGATTGACTTGCAAACTCTTTGGAATGTACCTCAGCATTTACCAAAGAGGCAAAGCTAACATGTTTGCAAATTTAGTTGTGATGATAGAAATAAATACTTTTCAACCAGTCGCATTAAATTATTCATAGAGGGTGAGAGTGATTTAATGTTTTACATGTTCGCCTTTCATCCGAGAGGTTGTCAGTTCGATCCCCACCGGGATGGGGTGGTTTAATAGTATAAGTGTTCGCCTCTCACCAGAATGGTTGCCTTTTCGATCCACTCTAGGATGGGAGTGGTTTAGTGGTATAAGTGTTCTACTCTCACCCAAGAGGTTACTTGTACGACCCCCACCAGGGTGGGAATGGTCTAATGGTATAAGCGTTCAGTTTTCATGCAAGAGGGTGCAGATTAGATCACCACCAGGGTGGAAGTGTTTTAGCGGTATAAGTTTTCGCCTCTCACCCCCAGAAATCGGACTCTGGCATGATTTTACCACCTTTCAGCTTTAATCACGATTGAGCAAAAATTAACTTGAAACATCTGACCTGTTTCGATTCAATTTAAGACCAAGCCTTCAATGAATCACAAACTGTTGCAAAACTACGCCTTTAACGAATCACACAATATTTCCAAGCTACACTTCAATGAATACGTCAATATTGCAAGACATCGATTTCAATGAATCACACACTGTTGTAAAATAAAGCCTTTACTAATTCACACACTGTTGCAAAATAAGGCTTTTACTAATTCACACACTGTTTCAAGACTACGCTTAAATGAAACACACACTGTTGCAAAACCACACCTTCAATGAAACACACATTGTGGCAAAACCGCGCTTTCAATGAAACACACACTATTGCAAAACCACGCTTTCAATAAAACACACACTGTTGCAAGACTACGCTTAAATGAAACACACACTGTTGCAAAACCACACTCTCAATGAAACACACACTGTTGCAAAACCACGCTTTCAATGAAACACACACTATTGCAAAACCACGCTTTCAATGAAACACACACTGTGGCAAAACCACGCTTTCAATGAAACAAACACTGTTGCAAAACCTTACTTTCAATGAAACAAACACTGTTGCAAAAGCACGCTTTCAATGAAACAAACACTGTTGCAAAACCACGCTTTCAATGAAACACACACTGTTGCAAAACCACACTTTCAATAAAACACACACTGTTGCAAAACCACTCTTTCAGTGAAACAAACACTGTTGCAAAACCAAGCTTTCAATGACACAAACACTGTTGCAAAACCACACTTTCAATGAAACACACACTGTTGCAAAACCACACTTTCAATGAAACACACACTGTTGCAAAACCACACTTTCAATGAAACACACACTGTTGCAACACCACGCTTTCAATGAAACAAACACTGTTGCAAAACCACGCTTTCAATGAAACACACACTGTTGCAAAACCACACTTTCAATGAAACACTCACTGTTGCAAAACCACGCTTTCAATGAAACACCCACTGTTGCAAAACAACGATTAAATGAATCACTTCCTGTTGCAAGATCACACTTAAATGAATGACTCACTGTTGATAGGATAGACAACGCTCTCAATGAATCAAACACTGTTGCCAGACAACGCTTTTAATGAATCACACAATGTTGCTATACAACGCTTTTAATGAATCACACAATGTTGCTATGCAACGCTTTAAATGGATAACACAATGTTGCTATGCAACGCTTACAATGGGTAACACAATGCTGCTAGACAACGCTTTTAACGGATCACACAATGTTGCTAGACAACGCTCTCAACGGTTCACACAATGTTGCTAGACAACGCTTTTAATGGATCACACAATGTTGCTATACAACGCTCTCAATGAATCAAACACTGTTGCCAGACAACGCTCTCAATGAAGACAACGCTTTTAATGAATTACACAATGTTGCTATACAACGCTTTTAATGAATCACACAATGTTGCTAGACAACGCTTTAAATGAATCACACAATGTTGCTAGACAACGCTTTTAATGAATCACACAATGTTGCTAGACAACGCTTTTAATGAATCACACAATGTTGCTAGACAACGCTTTTAATGAATCACACAATGTTGCTAGACAACGCTTTTAATGAATCACACAATGTTGCTAGATAACGCTTTTAATGAACCACACCCTGCTGTAAAACAACGCCTTCGATGAATCACATCTTCACATTTTGCTACTGTTGCAAGATTTCGCTACTGTTGCAAGACTTCACCCTCTTTGTATAACACACTGTTGCAATACCACGCTTTTAATGAATCACACACTGCTGCAAAAGTACACCTTCGACAAATCACACACTGCTACAAAACTACACCTTCGACAAATCACACACTGCTGCAAACCTACACCTTCGACAAATCACACACTGCTGCAAACCTACACCTTCGACAAATCACACACTGCTGCGATGCAACAATTGTTTCATTGTACACTTATTGAGTTTTGCAACGTATCTTTAATAGTTAAGAGTGACATTAAAACAAAGAACGTGTAAGTAATGCATGCTCAAACAAAATAATAATCAAAGTGAATACCTTTGGATCTCAGGACATTAACAATCGCCTTTTTAACCAAATCTTCACTATAATCATTTTCCAACACACTTTGAGCTGCTTCCGTTTTCATCAGTTTGTCGATTTCGTTGCGTGAATCTTCTTGGCTATCTAAATAAAAAAAGGATATACAGTCGAAACCTCTTAACTCTATATCGTTTGGTTCGATTTCCTCGTTGGCTCGAAGTATTTTAGTTGGTTCCTGAGATATCGAGCCAACGGGTTTTGACTGTAATGGTAATAAACGGCACAACCTACATACGTATTATTTTAAACTTTATTATGAACAAATGCTTAATATAGCCATGTAATTTTCTTACCGTTACTGGTGGGTGATGCCAATGTGTCGGACGATTTTCCTGCCCCTGTTGTTTTCTACAAGTAAGAGAGCATTGAGAACAAATTATAACTAGGAATCAACTATGAAAATACGTTATCTAACGTATGTCATTGTCAATATATATAGTTACTTATATCTGACTCAATTATAACCTTCTTTAAATATTGTAACGTTATGAGAATATTTACGTCACTTTTGTGAAATAATTAGCTTTTAATTGAATGTAAATTTGTCATACATGTTTTGATACTCAACACCTATTGTAAAGACAAGTGAAGCATGATTTGCCGGAGTGCAAAGATTGTTCAAATAACAAATATGATTAAAGTAAATATACCGCCCAGTGAGGTCAAATCATGCTTCAAATCATAATTAAGACTCACAATCATACAGTTGCTGAAAGCTCTTTGTAAATATATGTTTGTTTGATTGCTGTTTAAATACGGAATACACTATAAATTAGCTGTGAAACTCTTCTAAAACGTAGCTTAGTAAGTTACCTGTCATAAAGAATGCGACATGAAAACTGACAGACGTGGCCAACATTTACGGAATACTAGTATTCTTGTATTTTAATTTTAAACAGCATGATTCCAATGGAGCTTCAGATTGTTTTTCAGGAGCAGACGAAGTTTGTCTGCTTCCTCGTATCTCACTAAATGTAAATAAATATGTTAAAATTGTAAACGTTAATAAAACAATGGACTTGGGTTGAGTTGAGTTGGACACTTCGAGAGGTATGTGGCTATTAGGCTATAATAGTTATGTTATACGATTTCACTATGTTGCGGTGTATCATGAAAAAAATGTAACGATGTAAAAGATGCAGAAAATGCATTCACAGCTTATTAAACAACATTATATATAGATAAAATGACTAAACACACATATGTCTAAAACAATAGGAAGGATTCATTATGTTCTATTTTATAACAGCTCCAGTAATATTGGGTTCGAAAAGATATTATGTTAAAGCTGATTATTAATCTCTAATTGATAGTCAGTCAAGATTGATCATCATTGAATACATATTTTAGAAACGCGTGTCTTCAATCAGAAACGTTGTTTCGCAATTAAAAACATTCTTTTGGAAAAAGCGTCAGAAACAATGATGAAAAAACTTCTTATTTCTCCGTATAGAGTGAAAACAGTCATAACTCGCTAAGTCGAAGTCTTTGGGAAATATTCGAAAAATATAACGAAAATTCGAAACAACCAAAATATAAATCATCCCTAACTCTTAACTTAACCCAAAATATCTGAAAGAAGTTCAAGATAACGGAAACATCGAGAAAAAAGGTTCAACAAAGCGAGTTGTGACTGTGTGTATGTTCTTTTTTCTTCTATGACATCAATTCAGTATGTACTTTAAATCATGGTAATATCGTATACTTTAATTTCCAAACATTTTTCTCGAATTTGGAAAACCATCACTCTAAGATCTGCAGCACTTTATCAAATATATATTGGTTACGCTCAGCCATTTTAATTATCTTATAAAAAGCGTAACATTCTCTGTCATGTTTAACATTTAGTACACATGTGGAGCCTTCTTACAATATACAGTTCTAGTAAAAACCTAGAGATCAGTGTTATTTCGCGTGCACGTTGGTCAATTCGTTACAGAGTAAAAATGTTATTCATTTAGTGATCTTTAACCTATAGTTACCTCTGTAGTCAGTTCAAGGGCAAGTTTGACCAGATTCACGAATTCCCTCCCTTTAACAGACACCACGTGATCACAATCAAGCGAAAACCGCGCATGCTCGGTCCAAGGATCGTCGTTCTTTGACCAATTTCGTAATCCTGTAAATAAAACAAAACATAATTATACTGATACATTTAAAATGAAAATATTTATAATATAATCTACAAATGAAAAGTTTCGAAATGAATGGAGCAAAACCTTCAATGATATCAGACCAAAAAACGTGTTTTATATGTCCTTATGGTTTTTCGATTTTGATATTGATTAAGTGCCATTAGGAATAAGGCCATACGAGATAGCATGGTTGAGACGAATGTTAACCATTATGTAAACGTTGTTTACTACATCCGGTTTGAAAATGGTAAAGACTTTCCACCATGGACAACGTTTCCTGGACGTTGCTGATTTGACATTGGCAACCCGTCGAAAAGTTTCACAGCTAGAAACAGACTGTTACCGGGAGAAATTTACCAAGTGGTTTGCGAGACATCAGAAATGTGTAGCCTTGCGTTGTGACTACGTAGAAAAAGTGCACCGTTCATTAAACATTGGATGACGACAGACGCTAATTGACGCATAGTGACTGATTTGGAATTGATGTAACTATCAAACTTCTCAAACTATCTATCATGGAGTATTGTAATTTATTATTGTGATATATTTTCATTTATTTATTAGCAATATAACACAACTTACAGTACATTTACACGAACTTCACGATCACTCCTAGTATATAATATAACGTATTTATACCTCAAAAATCCATTTTGAAAGCTCTCTTGAATACTCACTCTTAGTTATTTAATGAAAATAACCATATTCAAACGTAGTATTTTTACTGAAATGGCAATTTATGGCGGCCATCTTGGGCGCCATCTTAGATATCTCCTTTTCGCAAGATCTGTCAAGAGGCCAAACTAACTTTTCCTAATCTACAAACTCTAACCTACAATATGATATAAAATATATCGTATAGCAGAGGGGTACAGGAAATTTCCTAATTTTTCACATTTTCAGCCTTTTAACCCAGACTATCTACTCACCTATTCCACATTGAAAACAGCGCGTACAGTCCTCTGCCCCCGCGTAAAAGAATCCTGCTTCCGATAAGACGTTTGTTGAAGCAGCGATGCGTTGACATTCCTTAAAACTGTCGAGGCGAGAAGATTTTGTCTTGTACTTTGGATATTTTGGACCATTTTTTGAGTTCACGGGGGAGTTCGAGGAAGAGCTTCCTGCTGTAGCACTGTTTGTTGCAGTCGATGAAGGTTGATGAATTCGCCTGTGTGGTTTTGGACTTGTCCGCCTGCCGTTTGCTACTTCAGGTGCTAAAATAATAATAATGCTAAGTAAACTTTAGTTAACGAATAAATTGAATCCATGTTATTAATTGCCATGTAAAAACCAACCACTGAGTTTACATTTTAAGCATTTTTTGTTGTACGAGTATAACATTTTGTTATCAACTTATATCTAGAAATAGTATAAACACCAGTGCCTCTTAAGTTTAGTCTCGAATTCCGGCCTGGGCTGGTAATCAGTATTGGTCTGGTTTGGTTCTATGAACGGTGTAGCTAATCGGATTACTTGTAATTTATAACTGAACAATATAGTGAAGTCAATGATGTATGACCATGGGATTGACTAAAGTTGCATATTGAATACCACCCCCATTTTATAACGTACCTGGCTGTTCCCAAGACTGATTCTGAGGATCTTCCGTAGGCTGCACCGCTGGTGTGTTGATACTTGTCACAATACTTCTGACATGTTTAAGTTGAACAGATAAGCCTGTTTGCTGAGGCCCCGACAGAGGTGCAGACAATGTTGTATATCGAGTGTTTTTGATCTGTGTTGAGGTTACGGGCAATGATTGGTACTGACTATTCTCATGGGCCTGGTATGCGAATCCTCCTTGTGGCACGAGACTGGTTGGTTGTGCTGTTTGATCAAATCTACCATTTGGCGACGTAGATCTACCGCTGCTTGAATAGGCCGACGATGCTGCTCTCAAATGCTCTGGCGTATGTGTTTTTCCAGAAAACATTATCCATTAAACTGTTTTTCTGAATCAAATGTATTACGTTGAACCGCGTTTGGCTTGATCTGCAAAATTTAAAATATATTCCTTAAATCATTTGCACATTTGTATATATTAAGTAACTTTATTTGTTATTACAGAATATTCGAATCTTACAAACCAATAGCTATTTTCAATAAGAAGCTACGAACGATGATATCCAAACAGTATGAACAATGCCTAGTGTAGGAATATTGACGTTCTTACAGTACGTGTAAGACTTTATTAATTACGCGTTTCATATAATGTGAAAAGGAAACACATCAACAAATGAAACATATTTGCTTTGCCCCAAAGGTCTATATTTAGTGAATTCTGGCTTATAAAAAAGGGTGGATTATCTGATAAACATATTTAAATAAGCCTTGCTGCGTCATTTGTCTTTAAGCAATATCAAAGTAACGCTTATGACTCCTATGTTCAAACTCCACACAGCGGTTACTTCCCTTTGCCGTACAATATTCACGGTCGTCACACAAATCACGTTATGACGATGAAATTATTGTGACGTCATTGCACATTTTTTTCTTTTATTTTGGAAAAAACCTTTAAAAAATATCTATTTTATTTAACTTTGAAAACAACGGTATTTAATTATTACGACATATAATATATATTGTAAGCGTGTACACACATGAAATCCAGCTATTTCGGTACGAGGTACCAGAAACCTTCACTGCTCTTCATGCCTGACCAACGCGTAGGAGATGACCATAAGGGCGTAAAAAATGTGCTTTTGACATTTAAAGGGGCAGAATAAAGGTTACACTTAGTAGATGCTTTTGTTAATTCTAATGCATTCATATCTTTAGCTCATTTTACTTTAATGATCAGAACAAAAAATATATAAGAATATGAATTATGTACAGTAAAAATCATATTAGCCATTAAAGATGGGGGTTAAATTTATAGCTACGTGGCCACGATTGTTTTTAAATAACTGAAGTCAAACGAGTTAAAAATAATAGTCTGGCCCCAATTTCTCGAAACTTCTTAAGTCCCTTATAACAGGATTAAGCTAATCTCACTATTTTTGCTGTTCTATTAAATGTGTTATATCTACTTATTCAAGATTTTTTAGAAATTATTTAGTAATAATCTGTATGATTATCAGAATAAATAATTTTTCATTTGTCAAAATCCATTTTCAGTATGTATTTTGGCTGATTGAAATAAGCGACTTAAGCCTGTTAAGCTTAAGAAGTTTCGAGAAATTAAAACATTTAAACATTACCACTGACCGACATTACCACTGACCGACATTACCACTGACCGACATTACCACTGCTGACAACATTGCAAAATATATCGGCCCAAGGTGCTCAAAGATATCGTAAAACAATATATCTTCAAACTTAATGTTATTTTTATAAGTACTATTTAAAGCGTTAAATTACTGCTCTTTCCTAAATAAATAATGATTCTCATTTAAATGAAATAGCTAGAAAATAAGAAAAAGAAAGCGTTTATTTTTCACATTCGGACGCCAATGTATCGTTTAGAAGAAAATTAATTCCTTGGTGTTACCTTACTCTAGCCCGGGCGCATGCGCGAGTTAATGACTCAATCTATTAATAATACCAATGAATGACTAAATGGGATTTGCGCAGTTGTTTTCAATAATAAATGGATAGTTGGCGGTCATAGTCTTCTTATTGGACTTTTGGTTTATAGAGCTCTTTTAGATGATTCAATCTGAATCTGTCCGGCGACCACATTGGCTGAGGCCTGAGCCTGGACACTAAGCAAACTAACAATAAATAATAAATCAAACAAATCTATAATATTTAAAGCTGCAGTCTCAAAGATTGATCGTATTGACAACTTCTATTAATTTATTTTTTGTCTTTTCATGAGCCATTTTTGCGTAAATGTCTGGAAGTCTGGATATATGACTTCTTACAAAATATCAGATCGCAGTTTATCATATGTACGCTCGAAAATAGATGTTTTATGGCTAAAGGCGTTACTAACGCTTTAAGAAAAATGGAATTTTCGGCGGTATACCAAAAATTTGAGATCTGACCTTGTATGTTCTTGGTATTGAATTAATCAGAATTAGTGGATGGACAAGATTGCATGGATTTTATTTATAGATTTTATTGTTAACTTCCTATACTTTGTTTTCTTGGTATTGAATTTATAAGTATAGGCCAAAGTTCAAAGGTTTAATAGATATTCTTTATGGAAAACATTTGTGAATTTTGTTTATCCTAAAATGATTGTTAGAGATATGATTTTTTTGCTTGTCTGTTTGATTTAAATGTTCGCATTCTACAAACCTGCTTCTATAGAAAAATCATGTCTATCGTATCAGTGTGACAGTACATATTGTCAACATGAGGGAAATACTGTTTCCCGAGGCGAAGGTAACAGTATTTACCCGAATGTTGACAATAATTATGTACTTTCATACTTGAAGTCAAGCAATATTTATTTTATTATACCGAACAGTTACATTTATATAGATATATACGATTTTTACCATTACACAACTTCAAGTTTAATCAATTTATTCTGCAATTATTGTTTGTTTACATAAGCTGTCATTTTGTTGCAAATGTCGTGCAATCACCACAGAGCCTTAAGCCTTGATCATGTAGTACTGACTATTTTGACACAAAAACATAATTATAATATTCAGTCTGTAATAAGACATTTTCGGAAAAGAATGTAAATGCTTTTTGAATGGAAATCTGATAAAGTTATATAAATAACATTTATTTAGGTCGTTCACAGGACATTTGAACAGTAGAAGGCCCTTAAAATTCTTCTAAAATGAATGTTAGATCTTGAACTTTTCTCGCAGGGAACGGAAAAGGAGAAGGAAATATCAAAGAATTCTTACCTTGTCGAAGCAAATGGCTATCCAGATATCATATTACAGAACACACTCATGACATCATTTGTGGTTTTCCATATAGTTGGGATTCCTATGTTTAAAAATAGACTTCAGGCGAGCATAGGTAAACCATGAGTAAGATACTGGTCGTGTATATAGGAGGGGCGAACTTGGGGCAGCGCAATAAAGGTCGTACGCACTTTCAACATGAAGTGTGGTGAAACTTGAGTTAAAGATGTATTTGGGCTATAATGTATGCATATGTTGTCGAAAACAATGGTTGAATATAATAATATTGACATGTTTTTATTAATGTTAATACTATTGTCCATGAAGTTCTTAACGATATTCTGATACCATAAATATCATAATACTGTTTGGGATCATTTTTCGAAAATAATTGCCAACCATAGAGGAAAGATATATTGATGTACAATAAAAAAATGTTTTTTTTAATATGCAAGGAATTCTCGTCAAAATAAGTATTTTTGAGTATTGTTCCATCCATTCCATTTCACTCTCTTCACCCATGCACCTGTCATTATTTTGCCCGCCCGGGGGGGGGGGCGGCGGGCTGACCCAGTGGAATTTGACATCTTGAAATGTTTGAAGTCTAAATCCCCACCCTAGAGACAACCATTTTTGTCTAAATCCCCACCCTTGAGCCTGCTTGGTGCATCAAATGCCCCGGGGGTAGGGGAGAGGGTAAATATCTAAAAGATCAATCAATAAATAAAGCTGCTATCAGAAAAACAATGAAAAAAAGTACAAAGGCACATCATTAGGAAAATAATGAATCCAGAGTAATGGGCCTTTGGAGTATGGTAGGTATAGTCCCAATGAATATATATATGTATCAATTTCAGTTTAATAACTTTGATAGTATTCAAATGATTAGACTTGGAAGAAACTTATAAAATGTGTATTTTCAAGTAAATAAGGGGCATAACTCTGAAAAAAATGCATCCAGGGTTATGGGCCTTCTTAGTATGGTAGTGGTAGTCCCACTAAATACCCGTACCTAGTTTCAGTTGAATATCTTTGATAGTATAGAATGTATAAGACTTTTAAAAAACTTTAACCAATGCGGACACGGACGCACAATTGATCGTATAAGCTCTTATTTTCCTAGAATAGTTTAGCTACAAAATAAACCCAGTAACCTAGTTTCTGACTCCACATGACCCAGTTTCTATAGGGATGGTAAGCACGCTGACCAAGTTTAATTACGATTGAACCATAAATGTGGCCTCTTAGAGTGCTAACACTAAAAGTTGAGGACACCAGACATGCGAAGACAGACATTGACCGATCACAATTGCTTCGTGCTCAGGTGAGCTAAAAAGTTACAACACTTAAACTTCTTATTTTATTTTAACAATAAATTTAACACAAAAAGTCACTAAAAAGGACATTCTTCCTCCTCCTGCGGCCAAACCTGGACACTTCCACATTTATACCTGAAATAGAGGGAATTTTATAATCTTTAAGGTTTCAAACTTGATTAAGTTTCATTTAAATTGGACCAAATATGTTCTAAAATTTGACCTAGAGACTTAATTTTTGACCCCTCATGACCCAATTTCGAACATGATCTAGATTTCATAGAGATGAACATTCACACTAAGTTTCATGAAGAATGGGCCAAAAATGTGGCCTCTAATGTGTTCACATTCTTTTTCAAACATTTGACCTTGTGACATAGTTTTTGACCCCGCATGACCCAGCTTTGAACTTGGCCGAGATTTCAGCCATACATTCTGACCAAGTTACATGAAGATTGGACAATCATAGCTCACCATGAACACAAAGCTACAAAAAAAAATCACAATCTGGTGCACTCTCCTCAAGAGCCTGGATAGGAGCTGGAGCCTGGATAGGAGCTTGAGCCTGGATAGGACCTTGAACCTTGATAGGAGCTTGAGCCTGGATAGGAGCTTGAGCCTGGATTGTTTAATAATTAATAATTTGGTAGCACAACTTAACAAAGATTTCCAACATATATTTTGATAGATAAAACAATAGGTTGTTTTTACTTCTATTGAAACAAAAATGGTACTGATTTTTTTTTTGTTGTTGTTGAAAACACATTATTTTCTTAAAAATCTGCTAGTAGTCTATCAAACTAATCTTGCAATCATGGTGGGGAATCACATGATATGGAGACCACATGACATGGTATCGCAGCAATTGATAATCTGTCAGATTCAGGTGTCCACGTGAGAATTTTTGTCAATATCTTTTGTTTAACAGAAAGTATTTTGTTGAGAGTATGCAGAGTATGCGTAACTGACAGGACTTTCAGTAGCCACCAGTGACATTATAAACAGCATTGTACTTTTTCAGGAGAATCCACCAATTTTAAGTTTAAAGGAACATAATGCGTTTGTGAGTCAAATTTCAATTACTGAATAAACAGATCATACTCATCCTCTTATGGAAGAAAATGGCTCATTTTCGCATTACTTTCCTTCAGAAATTATTTTTTTCATCCAAACATACCTCCAATTATTACACTTGCGCTTACATTAGCGCAATATATTTATAGTGTATTTCGAAGATTTTCTTTCATGTCTTCAAGAAATCCAATGCAAATTTTTACATCAGAATTTTACTGGATGTCATTGGAGTGAATACTCTTTCATTTCAAATAAAGTTTACAAATGCATAATTGGTTTTTAAGATACCATGTTACGTGGTCACCATGTCAATGATTCCCCACCATGTCAATGATAAAATACACACATTTAGACCACAGAAGTGCAATACCCCTTATGTTTTGTATGGCTTTCAGAAAAAAGAGAGATTTTTTGGCCTCAGACTCATTTAATGTTGAGGCAATCATTTACGAAATTCCACTCATAATGTGCCATATTCAATAAACATCTAAGATTGATCTTAAAGATAAGAGTGAAATCTACCTGTTTTGACAGTGTCAGAAATCTATGAATCAGTTCTGTACGCGTTTAAAATTTAAATTAGGTGAAACAGTACCTTTAATATCGAGGTCATTCCGACAATGTCAGTAAACCATGTAATCGCTAAGAATTTATCATCCATGTTGGATTGGTTCTCCTATGTGTTTGCGAAATATTTGATTTACGTTTTAACAAAGCGGGAATCAATGAAATAGGATTACCAATTCTACTTTCATTTTTTGATGAATGCTTATTTTTAGAAGTTTTCTGCTGTAATCGTTTATATTCTACAGGTATAGTGAACGTTCTTTTGTGGATTTAGTATTATTAATACGACATATCGTGAGTTTCATGTGACGCCTCTCACTGAGAGTCTCAGACTCGCAAAATAAATGGGTCTAATTCGCGAAAACAGATCACAAACATGAAAACCGCTCGGCCCCATGCATACTATGTCTGGGTATAGGTGAAAATAAATGGAGAATACAATCCCTGTATACCTTTGAATATTGTTCCTATTTCTGGGGCAATCTTCTCGCCCCATCCCACAATTTTCTCGACAGAAAAATTCGATAGGTCATCCATCATGCATGCGCTGTCTGCTACTAGAATAACACGAATAAAAATATCGCCGTCGTCTTTTGACTTTTTTATTTTGTGGCGTCGAAATTCCCGATTCCCGGGATGTAATGACCAAAGTCTATTTCCCGGGACCCGGATTCAATAAGCTTGTCAAATTCCCTCCTTTCAGGAATGGTGTTCTGTCTAAAGCCCCGTGTATGCCCGCCGCCCCCCCCCTACCCCAGGTGGGCAAAATATTGACAGGTGCACCATTCTTATTCATTAAGATTATAATTAATGTCATCTAACCATTACATATATCAGTGTGTATTTAAAACATGCCCTTATTTTTTGAGAGAAGTATTGCTAAATTTTGCATCCTTGCTACACTTCCCCGTGAACCTGCATTCGGAACTCCTCGGCCATTTTTCTTCGAAAACAACCTCGGATGTACATTGACGGTTGACAATGTCAGAAATATAAACATATAAATATATACACACCTCAATGAAAATCAATTAAAACTGAGTAGTAAATGATACACATTTAAATACTTCAATTAATACCGTTATAAATAATGTAACGAACTGCTTTTACTGACATGTAACGTCATACCCCCGAGGTTGTTTTTCGATTGAAAATGGCCGAGGAGTTCCGAATGTGTGAACATGAACAGTTGTTTTCGACATTTATTCATATTCATTTTTGGTATTTTAAAACAATTGTAATAATTGTGGTAAAGAGTGCATATTTAATTGACTGTAATATTAATGTTAATACGGGAACAACGATGTGGTATTCGGTCATATGTATTATACATGTAATGTTAACACACTAAAAAAAACATCATACTATTTTTTGTAGCGCCATTCTATATGCCTTTTTGATCCGGAATGTCGTATTTGCTGGAACTCGTAGATCTGTGCAGATTCTGCAAAAAGCACTCGAATAGAAAGCATCCTGACGGATGAAATCGTAGTACTAATAATCCAAATATACAAAAAAAATCCTTAAGCGCCAACTAAATATATAATGTTTCGATACGCAATTCAGTATCGTTTGCGACTTTGTATCGTCACAAGCCAGTTCAATAAGCTTTATAAGTATAAAACCCATGGTACATAAAAGGTTTTAAGTTGTTTGCAAGGTGAACGGTTTCATCGGTTAGGTTATTTGTAGTGTTTGCGGGCTCAAAGAACCCGTCTTTACTAGCGGACAGAGCTTGCCAATCGCATTGGCCGACAGTCATCACGTGCAATAACCAGCCAATTAACATCATTCGACATTGTTTCTTTGTCTGTTTAATACGTATTTTTTTATAAACCAAGATATACGTTTATATAATAAAAGCTTTAACTTACTGATAATTAGGACAGTATTGATCGTATTTTGACAAATTAAAAGATACGTATTTAAACTAAGTAATTTGAATTACTTTCTTACCTGCGGCGTTATTTTGTAGAATTGAAAATTAGTTTGATTGTATATTTGCAAGCTTAAGTGGCACTCGTTTTTGAAATCGATACATGCTCATGTATAACAAGCATACATTTAAAGTGATAACCCTTAAAGTACTTACGAAATATTTCATTGATGGAAAATTACTGGTAACAAGATTGTAACTGTGTATTTAATAGTTGAAACCTACAAATATTAAATGACAATTGGATTCTAAAATATTTACAGTGATCAATTATCTTTTCATAAGATAGAAATGCTGTGTTGTATTTTTGCACCCTTTCTTTCAAATTTAATATACATTTCACCGTTTCTGTAAATCAAAACAATTGTATTCATTGTGGTACATCTTTTTTGGGGAGTAAGAATGCATCTTTAAAGGCAGTGGTGAAGGGGAAGAACCAATGTTTGCCAATGAGGGGAGAGAAGTGCTTTGCATTGAGCGAAATGAAATTTGTGATGGGCGGATACAGTGTCCACTCGGGGAGGATGAAAATAACTTTTCATCGCGCTTCGAACAAGGCAAGGTTGTCTGTGCAGATGGGTCTTGCGCTAATTACTGCGAAGAAATGCGATAATGCCCTGATGCGGAAGACGAACGTTCATGGCCCGTTCAACGCGAATGCCCCGTTCGCTGTGAGCCTGGTATATACACTTGTGCTAATGGGGTCGGATGTGCAACTCAGTGTGATGGAGGCATTGATGGTTGTTCTGTATATGAGGGTGTGGCCATGTGCCCGGAACCAATGAACTGCCCCGTTCGCTGTCTGGTCAATACACTTGTGCTGATGGGATCAGATGGCAACTCAGTGTGGTGGAGACATTTATGATTGCCCTGAAGGTGAGGATGAGGCCATGTGCGAGGAACAACCTGAATGCCCCGTCGCTGTGAACCGGATGAATTTCTTTGTAGTGACTGTCCAGGGATAGAAGACGAAGAAAATTGCCGCAAGTAACTAATAATAACATTAACACGAGCAAAATTATGAATATGGTAGTTGTTAGCACGAATGCCTTTCTACAATGTTATCAAATAAACGTATTATTTGATAAAAAAACTTCTATATTCAACGGATTGTGTAATAATTAAATATTATATCAGCCAGAAGCCCTTTCATAAATATTAGCTTAAAATACCTGCATAAACCATATAACATATTCATTAAATGTTTCTTATGGGTTTTGAACATTTACAACTATGTTTGATAATATCATTTAGTTTATTATAGAACGTACAGAACACCCTCATTCCAAGCGCACAAGCTCAATGTCAAGGTCAGAGTTCAGGGAAAATATTCGTGCCATATATTAAGTGTTCGCTCCGCACCGTCTAAACCCCTTGGACGATTTTCATCAACCTCGGTTCAAATGTTCATCACAATGAGACAAGTTGCAGAACCCAAATTCCAAAAATGAGTTAAAATGGGATTTTATGATAGGACGCTTACTGAAGACATGAACCACGTCGAGTTTAATGTGTAAACCATGACGCATTGACGGTCACTCATTAACCGCGTGCCCTGGTCACTCATTTACCACACGTCATGATCACTTATTTACCACCCGTCATGGTCACTCATTTACCACAGGCCATGGTCGCTAATTTACCGCGTGCCCTGGTCACTCATTTCCCACACGTCATGGTCACTTATATACAGCACGCCATGGTCGCTTATTTACCGCGTGCCCTGATCACTCATTTCCAACCCGTCATTGTCATTTCTATACAGTAGGCCATGGTGGCTCATTTCCCACACGTCATCGTCATTATATTCAGCAGTCCATGGTCGCTCATTTACCGCATACCCTGGTCACACATTTACCGCGTACCCTGGTCACTCATTTACCGCATGCCCTGGTCACTCATTTACCGCGTGCCTGGTCACTCAATAACACATGTCATGGTCACTCATTTACAGCGTGTTCTGGTCACACATTTACCGCATGCCCTGGTCACACATTTAACGCGTACCCTGGTCACTCATTTACCGCATGCCCTGGTCATTAATTTACCGCGTACCCTGGTCAATCATTTACCGCATGCCCTGGTCACACATTTACCGCGTACCCTGGTCACTCATTTACCGCAGGCCCTGGTCAATTATGACCACACGTCATGGTCAAACATTTACCGCGTACCCTGGTCACTCATTTACCACAGGCCCTGGTCAATCATTGACCACACATGGTCAATCATTGACCATACGTCATGGTCATTCATTTACCGCATTCCCTGGTCACTCATTTACCGCGTGTCATGGTCATTCATTTACCGCGTGACTTGGTCACTCATTTATCGCCGTCCCTGGTCACTCATTTACCGCATGTCCTTGTCACTCATTTACATCGTGTCCTGGTCACTAAATTACCGCGTGCCCTGTTCTTTCATTTACCACGTGCCGTGGTCACTCATTTACTGCAGACCCTTGTTACTAATTTACGGCGTACCCTGGTCACTAATTTACCGTGTGTCATTGTCACTCATTTACCGCGTGCGCTGGTCACTCTTTTACCGCGTGCTCTGGTAACTCATTTACCACACGTCATGGTCACTCATTTACCGTAGGCCATGGTCACTCACTTACCGCAGACCACTGTCACTCATTTACCGCAGGCCATGGTCACTTATTTACCGCAGGTCATTGTCATTAATATACCTGATGCCATGATCACTCTTTTACCACAAGTCATGGTCACTCATTTACGGAATACCATATTCATTTACCGCATGTCAAATGTATAAAGTACATAAATATTAACATATTCTTGACGGTCCTACTTCGCAATTCCGGTTGTAAATAATAAACGAAAAACAATACTGTAAAACATAAAACAAATTTTTATTGTTTAGCATTGCGGCGTTGACATGTTTGTTGAATAGAAACACTTTATTAGTTCGGTACAGATTTTTTACAAAGTAACATAAAACTGAATTCTTGACAATATATACAACAAATAATACTTGTTCATAATGGCATATAATAATGTGCAAACGTCAAAGATTCAGAGAACTATTCAGGGACAACGCAAACTAAGTTTATTTCAAGAAAGGAACTGAATAATGCCATGATTGTTGAACAGGACATCAAGTAGTTACGTATGTATTTGAAATAAAACCATTCATACAAATAAGGCACTTGTAAACTACTACGGCATGCACAGCGGCAATAAACTTACTGAGATAATGTTGAATGGAATAAAATAACTTATAAGTAAAGGTCCAAGGTGAAAGTCGAACAAGCAATCGTCAAGAGACTTCTCAAGACAGCAACGACGGTCCCAATCAATGTTAAAATATAATTGTATCATAAAAATTGTGATTATATAAGCGTTCAACCCAAAACTTTCAATCGTGTTTGCTCCGACACAATAATGAAACGCTTCAAATATGAATACATTTTTTTCTCACTTGGAAAGTGACAGATGCAAATTAATTGATATTGATCATCGACATTACGTAATATGATTGTTCCTAGGGGTGCGTGACAGTTGATGTTTGTCATTACCAACCCATATATGTTATGGATGATTAATGGCAGATATTTGCTATTTGTCTGCGAAGCTCATTTGCCCATATTGCATCACGCACGTATGTGTCGATTGATATTTTATCACTAAAATCACTCTCAAACATTTTACATGACATTAATATCAGTTATTGCCGTCGACCTGAACTTTAGCAGAAAATCATATTGATTATTACTTAAATGAAGTTGAGAATGCATTTCGTTATATTTTGAATGCATACCAAAGTTATGAGCTGAATAGGTAAACGTACTTATGAATAGCACTGGTACATATGAAATCATTTACGTAAAAGACAAATCAAAACACAAAAGGGCAAACACTTCCAAGACAAAGCTTTTGCATTTAATAAAGCACAAATATATACAAATATTGCCAACCCCGTGACGAACCTAAACGAAAGGATCTGTTACATGTTTGTGCCCAAATACAACAGACCATCCAAACAAAAATGTTAAATTTGCGGCCAAAACTTTTGATAAACATAAAAAAATAAGCAACTTCATCAAGGTCTTGTTACACTTCTGCATTTAAATGCATATGCTTTTAAATTAATTTTGTTTAAAATATATGTTTTTTTCTGCACTTAAACATACCTCAAATTTTCTATCATGATACAACGTTTCAGGTTTGCTGAGCACGGAACCTAAATGAACATAAAAATGGAGCTTTTTAGTCCTCCAATAATACTTCAGTTGTGTACTACAGGAACACGATCAGTAGAAAAAACTCAAATGAAAAAAAAATACGATTAGATACATATGATAAGAACACTAACGGCATTGAACGAGAGGCGCACACATACAAACACCACCGCACAGATCACATACAAACACCACCGCACAGATCACATACAAACACCACCGCACAGACCACATACAAACATCACCGCACAGACCACATACAAACACCACCGCACAGACCACATACAAACACCACCGCACAGACCACATACAAACACCACCGCACAGACCACATACAAACACCACCGCACAGACCACATACAAACACCACCGCACAGACCACATACAAACACTACCGCACACACCACATACAAACACCACCGCACAGACCACATACAAACACCACCGCACAGACCACATACAAACACCACCGCACAGACCACATACAAACACCACCGCACAGACCACATACAAACACCACCGCACAGACCACATACAAACACCACCGCACATACCACATACAAACACCACCGCACAGACCACATACACATCACAAGTGCTTTACCGATAAATAATTGGGAATACCGCCTTTGAGCGTTTAGTGAAACTCGAGTTCACTGGAACACGAGTCAACAAGTCAAGTCCATCTCTGGATTGTGACGAGTACTCGATCACTTTAATTAAAATCAACCTTGCATTTATTTATCACTCACTCTGACAAAGGCAGGAAAATTATGGTTGTTGTTGTTGCTGTTGTATTTTAAACAGAGGGTATGTTATCACTATTTTAATATTAAATGCAAACCTTATTTCATATTGCATATCTACGATTATCTATGACTCATACAAATAGCTTGTATGTTAACAATGGGACATGTGTGATTTAAATATAGCTTTCGGATGATTATTATTATGTGACATATTCGTTCGTAAACGTTTGAATGTCATTGTTAATACCCAATTGATCAATGATCTATTTCATCTTCTTCCTGTCAAAGTTTCGAACAATTATGCAAAAAGTAAGTTTATTTTACACTGTTATATTAGTTATATAAACAAAACATCTATGTTTTAGCAGTGTTATTATTTGCATTCAAATACATAGATTTTAAAATGAAACGAGAATGATGAAGAGTATTATTAAGTTAGTAGTCTGCAGTAGGATTTAAATGTTAACCACTGTTATGGAGACATCAAGCAGTGATAAAACACAAAGACCTGGGGATATACAAAATGAGTTGTCAAAGTTTCGAAGAGTTATCAAAGATATATAACATGCGGTATATTGAATTTGCGCTAAAAAAGTAAAAGCAATCATACAGCTCTTTTAAATATTTGTTTTACAATTCTAATACATGCTGTGTTGAGCATTGTAGTCAAACAACGTTTATTACTTGTTTATTATTGTAGACAAATTAAATTTATTACTACCAAAATTTCGGTTTGCAGTACATTCTCATGTTGAAAGGAATTACAGTAAAGACACTTTTTACTACCCAATATATTGTTTGCGAGTGTGGTTTAATGTAGTTGGAAATTACAGACGAAAATTTCACTTATAAATAATTCCCATCTGTTAAAATGTTTCATAAATGAATTCGAGCGTTGCATAAAAAGAGATTGTCTGGGATATAAAACTGCGATAGCAATGAATTAATTACATTCAATAAAACTGTATTGTATATTTTAGCAAAGATATGAACAAAAATGTAAAAAAACAACAACATGCATTATGATGTTTATTACTGTTTTGTTATAAACCCGACATGAATGCATGTTGATTATGAAAAAGAGTTTTATATCATACACTGATTCATTTGTGAGGTGTACACAATGTTCAACGATGTATTCACAACTCATGAAACCTTATTTTCAGAAGTTCTATACCTCCCACTTTGATACTTAGACATGTAATGGAAAGTTGTTCAGAGTTATGGATTGTGCCCTATCCCCCGTCCTGCATTTGTTTTAACCAACTTTTACCCTGAGATTCATGATTGACAGATTACTTTATAATTGATTTACATAAGGCGTTATGTTGAGTTGAAAAGGATGTTTGTTTTTACACGTTATCATTTTTATCAATTTAAGTTGTGGTGCTTAACATGCTCATTAGATGTTACGAAAGAGCTATAAACAACTGGAACACGTACATAAATCATCCATTCTTGCATTTCGGACCAAGCTCAACATATATCAAAAATATGGCACAACTCTTACACTCTTTTTTTGTGAATTTAAACGACTGTAAATGCTTCAAATTAGCCAAGGCTTAATACTACAATGAAAATTAAAGGGACACACTCAAAAATAATCCCTGTGAAGACCTTTTCTATTTTTCAGAATCATTTAGACTGTTTTTAAGACACACCAAACGCCATCAGATAAAAAATGCAATGAAAGCCACGTAGACAAATCAAGAGGTCACATTCCTAACGAAGACCCTATTAAAAGGCTAACATATACAATTGAGAGAAACCTAGGAAGCATAAAGCACAGACTGACCACACCTTACATATATTTGTTCGTATATGTAGGATTTACCGCCTTTGAACAGTCAGCTGAATGGGAGTTTACAAGGGAATTAAACTAGTTCATGAGAACTCAACTTCACATTGTCTTATTAAGGGAGCCGAATCAACTTGAAGACAAATGCAGAATACGCATTGACACATAACGAAGTTCAACGTCCGAATATAGACACAACATGTCGACGAATGGGTCCGGCTGGAGCAACAGTGCCAACTGTTCAATGTTACAAAACAGCCACACTTAAACAGGTAAAAAGAATGGAAAAGGACAATTAAATACCAAATTAGATAAATGTCCTTGATGAATGATCGTTAAGCAAATGGAACTTAGTTGACAAAAAATAAGATGAAATAAAACAATTATAATTTTATCAGCCCTAAATCATTTCGCTGTCTGACAGTTTGACTTACCTCAGCCTGTATCTGTTTCTTGAGTGTGAACACATTTGATGCCTTTAACGATCTTGTCACTATTTTGTTTTCTTTGGACGCGGAGGGATATTTTCAAGACAATCATCAATGAGCATGGTTATTGGGGAACACATTGCGCATAAAGTCTTAAACCGAGCAGCTGTATTTCGCATTATTATGTAAGAAATTGATGAAACATCATTATTGACGATGATTAACATTTATAAGACATCATTTCATTGCTATTTGCATTATGAATCAAAGCAATACATGTGCTAATTTAATATTTATTTCCGGGCCTATTCTGCTTTAGAATTACTATTTTGGGATTGATCCGATATAGAGGTTTAGATATTAGATATATTTATACGACTTCTAACAAGTAATATGAAATAGTCTGTTTTAATACAATAGTTATCATCGATGAAACTTTCAATACCTTAGTTCCATAGATAACAATGGAAACTACTGCAGTCAAAAATTAACTACAATTTTTAGTTACATACATGTTGAACGTTATAAACTGTGGTGCAGTCACCTCAATGTATTTAATTTAATTGACTTTTCCCGAGATTCTTGCCTGACAGAACGTTTATAATTTATACACACCATGTGCTGCTTTAAGAAAATTAGAAGCATTAGGCGAGCAAACCAATTATATTTTTCAGCGCACATGATTGACTACTGGATTTGTCTATATAGTTGTTACTGCATTAACTCGATACTTCTATCAATTAAGATTATGATGTTTAATATAGAAAAAAAAGACCGTAGGGTATTAAGGAACAGCTATACTTAGCTCTACTGAGGCGGCTAATTTATGCGGGCCTCGTAACAAACTCTGGACGAAAGAAAACATGAAAATTATGAAAATATCAGTCTCGGTTTTATTGACAATACCGACAAGCCAAATACGATATAAAATGATATATCGATTGTTTGGACGACTAGAAAGCACTTCCAAGAGAAACTTATCCAGATATCGATTACTTAGAGATAAATCGCAATACATGTAAACTCACTCCAACTGGCCACTAATGTACATGAAGGTATGTGTTGACGCCATGTTTTTCATTGTTCAATCTGTAAAAAAAAGTTCGCACCTGGATTTCTGTACACGTGCAATTTTGTGAAAAAAATATTTTGAGTGTGCAGTGATTGTTAATGTAACTACGTTAAAATATACTGCAATACATATTTCGTTTGAATGTACCTTTACAAAAGTTGCCCTTTTTTCAAAATCATATATCAATTGGAAACATCAGCAAAGATGTCAAGTCAGCCGAAAGGGCTAAGTTTTTTTCAGATATTTCAATCCACGAGAACGAAAATACAAATTACTTGGTAAAGATACGACATATTAATGCGACATTTCTTCTTAATCCAGATATAAATAACTTTTGATTGTGTTTGATCCCATTGCTTGGCACACAAGTCATCTATATTCATTTTCAAACGAAACAAATGTAGGCAGATATAAGCACCAATCAAAACTCAGACGAACTAAAGTTTAATGTTCCTTAGAGGCAATAACATGATGACGTTCACACGTTCATTTCTTTCTCGTCAGATACAAAAATGAGGGTCTAGTTTATAGATATTTACTCCAGATGTTTTTATTCAGTTGCCACAGTATCACGTTTCACATTTTGAGCGCCTAATCTTATTCTTAGAAGAAAGGTTTGAGG
This sequence comes from Mya arenaria, assembly GCF_026914265.1. NCBI lineage: Eukaryota > Metazoa > Mollusca > Bivalvia > Myida > Myidae > Mya > Mya arenaria. The sequence goes on along the minus strand of NC_069138.1, from coordinate 37,548,815 downwards.
TATTCATAGATTTTGAAACGATAAACTTCTTAAATAACAGACCTGCATGCAGTATTAGGATGTTTTTTTTTATTACTGCCGGTGAGTAGTCATACGCATATTTCAACAACAATGAGAGCTGCTCTAAACACGTGCAAACAAGTGTTTTGTACATTATTATTAGATTCCAGTGTTGTAAATTAAAACAATCAAGTAATACCAGCCTGTCCTACAATTAAAACAATCAAGTAATACCAGCCTGTCCTACATATCAGTATAAAGTGTTAAGTATTCTAGACCTGCTTTTATAATTGAGATTCATAACAGTGTCCTCAAGGGTTTAAAATACAAGAAAATTTAAAATAAAACATTTTTGAATTGCATTGTTTTCATCATTGATATATTGTTCGGAGTGTATGTATTGTTCTTTGTGTGAATGTTAATGAACAGCTTTAATTTAATGATAACGAATCTTAAAAACAAAATAAACAATAGTTGAAAGTTCTGCATTGGTCTCGTTTTTGTTGAAGCTCTAATGATTTAACATTATAACGGAAACAAGAGGACCAAGGAGTGTACGGTAATGGTACAGCTCTCTCAATTATTTTACATAATGCATGACTAATAGTCTCAAAAATAATTTTAATGGCTTTAGCTTGCCTGAAATATACGATGCTATAATCTAGATAATATTGTTTGCATCTCTCAGACAGCGTTATGAATGTACGCTTAATTGCAGAATATAATTTAATGTTATGTCACATAAATACTGTGAGGCTTATACCGGTTTCACCTGCGTTGTTTAAACAGATAAACAACGTCGTTAAATGTATATTTAAATCTCGTTATTCAAAAATCTTTTGCATTCAGATATATTCCAAGTACAGCATAAAAAACTGCCATCAGAATTTCTGGCATATTAGCTCCTTATCAGCTTTGTGAAACAATTGATCGGTTTATAATATGTCGAAGTGCAATATAATTATTCCAACAGCGTTCCTTTGTGACAAAATGATGTTTGTGTTTTTGAAAATTCCTTATTATTCTTAATACAATTAGCGAAGTCGAAAACAATCACGTAAGCAATGCCTACCAGTATATGTATTTGAGAGAACGATGTGAAGACAAAGCAAACAAAGTGAAAACAATAGACACATGTGCCTGGTTTCGGCCATGAAAATACGTCGCATAACAAACTAAGCAAGGACTTTTCGGCTACAGATTTGATTGTTGTTACTACTGTCCAATCGGATTTCAGGCGTCAAAGATTTTTTTGTGAAACCTGGAAATTGACACTTACTTTGTACCGGCATTTTATTCCTAAATACGGTTCACGCCTTGTCATCGGTCGTAAAACTCTACATTTTGAAACCTTCCATTACGTATGAGTGTTTAACATACTTCTTTATCCAGATATAAATAACTTTTGAAAGGAATATATTGAAACTCCCCTTGTTATTTGGGTTTCTTCCAGTCACACTCGATAAAACCGTTAAAAGTACACACCAGATATCCTTTGTACATTTGCGATTATACTCATCGAATAATATAGTTTGATTTTCATTTTATTTGCAATTATACCGTTCCACTCTGATACTACAAAATATAGAAAAGACTTATTGTTCTAAAATTATAGTCAGTTCAAAAAGGCAATTTTATTTAAAAAAAACAGTTAAAATATAATTGCTCCACCAAAAACAGAACGGCAACTATTATATGTTGACGATTCAGAGCGATTTGTTTTATGCATTTCTCGCAATTCTTGTATTTTGGCTTCTATCAAAAAATGCCAGAAAAATATTTAATACTTTATATCGTCAAAACCTCATTTATCGCAGCGACTCGTCAGTCGAATCAGTTAAGAAAATGGCTCCGACCATAATCATTATGTTGTTTGACAGGCTTTTATATCACAGAATAAAAAATACACAATTATAATAAAAACATGCTATCTTATACAACATTGTCTTAGTTTTGAAAACAAAATAGGAAGCACATTTCTGCAAGAGCTCCTAAACCTTTTGACAAATATAGCATACACAACTGGATTAATGGCATGATTTAAGAAATATATACGAAAGAAAAATGAAAACAAAGTGAATTCACTTGATGACATATTGACAATCTTTTCAACTTTCAAAGTCATTAAATTATGCGTAACATACGTAACAATAAACACAATAGTCAATATAAACCAAATAAAAGTCTTTGTGGGAAAACGTTTGGTTCTCTGTGATCGACCACTTATTCTAATATTCTGTTTAATGCTCTTTCTGTGGTTTGAAACCCAATTCTTAAGTGATCCATTGGAGAGTGATCCGTTTTTAATTTGATTGGGTATTGAGACGTTACTTCCTCCGTGTTCATTTGTCCCCATGTATTTACGACCAGCCTCTGGTGTTTCGTGAACAACTGTATTTTGATTATAAATCCCGGAACTTAACACCGTTTCATACGATGAATTATTGCGCTGCATGGATATAGCTTTTATTTGTTTCGCAGCTTCTTTCATCACAAATGTGTATAATACTATATACGTTACAGAAATTCCGACCAGCAAAACAAGGAGTAAGACTTTGTAGACTGTTCTCCATATGGATTTCCCGTACTTTTCCCCCGTTTCACATAGATGTATAGTGGTGTTTCCTCCATGTATATTCGTCATATTTGTTGTTTTTATACCACACATAATAGTTCCGGGTACAGCTAAAAGTATAGGGAATACACAAGCAACAACCATCAAAATTCGTACTGCAATCGCTGGTGACATTTGTTTCTTGAATGGCTGCACCACCTTTCTAAACCTATCTATTGAGATGACCAAGAGGGCGAGACATGACGAAGTTGCCCCAAACACGTTGAAAAAACACTTTACCTTGCACGTGACCACATCCCCAAACTCGAAGTATTTCCTCTGTTTTACCATCTCAGCCGGTATCAAAGTTATACATATCACCATGTCTATCACTGCAAGAGTCAGGACGAACACTTTGAAATTATTCCGCTTGTAATCCCGACTCAAAGAGAAAACGAGTAAAATTAAAAGATTTCCAAAGAATCCGAAAACGGCAAAGAAGCCAAACGTTATTGTAAGCGGAAGCAATGCTCTCGCATAACGATCGTTCAATTCGTCTAAGCTCTCTGTCTGATTATGATCTAAAACGTCCGTGGAATTATTCATTTTGCTACCAATGCTATTCACACACTGTTTATCAAACACTGTTTCTAAATGTTGATTTGAAAATAACTGATGACTTCCATAACCATTTTCTGATAACATACGCTTTTGTTTAAATTCCACAATTGAAAACAAGCTGATATTTCCGATCTCTGGAACCCACTGAAGTAAAGTCCAATGCCTATCTAATCAAGCCACACTTTTATACAGCGAAATCCGATTATCTGGTCCCGCCTCCTTTGAGAAAACCTAGCAGACACGCTATCCAAACTGCAGAAATGAAAATTCCTAGTGGTTAAAAAATTAGACAGATAATAGTATCATTTCCATTGGGTTGTTTCTCTCAATAGTCGAATTTACATCTTTATCGTCCCGATCTACGTCAATATGATCATAGAGCTAAAATATGGAAGTGAAATTTATTGTGTTTGACACAAACTTTATATATGTTATTACTCGTTTATCAATTTAAGTTATTGTTTATTGAGAGTTTCATTTATAAACACTGATTTGTTCACACACGTGTTAGTATACACATACTACATGCACTTGTTACTAATACAAAAATTTACAATGCTTTTACGTTTTATGAGAGGTTACTGCTCTTTGTAGATATGAATGGATTCTGAAGTAATAATATCCTTTTAAAATTTAAAGTCTTTGTAAATTATTCACATTCCTTCAAAACTCGTTTTAAGGTTACAATTTCGAAACTTGTATCGTTTGCTTCAACTGTTTCACAGAACACTGTGTAAATCCAAAGAGTATTGTTTAAATAAATCCGTGCCACCTCATTTATCGTGGCAGAGCGGAAGCTTGTATATCTCTCCTATCAGACTGGTCAGTATTTGACCCCGTTCACAAGGCGGTGATGCTGATAACGACGAAGACATGTAAGACGACTGGGTTAGGGTACGGGGCACTACGTGATTTCAGTTGACCTCATTTGTTAAAGCTCTGACATCAGGCTGCCAATTGTTGTAAAACCTTTTCGTCACTAATTTCATCACCTGCAAGTAAATGAAATATTTCAACAATATTTGCAAAACATAATAAGATAGGGTAAAAATGAACTGAATTTAGACTAGCATATCAATTCTTTTATTGCGATGCAATTTTATCCCCTTTCCTTTATCTGTATTTCCAATTCATCTTCTTTTGAATTTCTATCAAGCTTAAACTTCTAGTAGAATTTAAAATAATTTGAATGGGTAAATATGTGCATTACTATCAACGTTCTTTGTTCCTTTTTATTGATAAATTACTTTTAATAGGTTTTCTTCGCAAATTTGCGTCAATAACATTTATTATGAACGTATAAACCAAATTCTTTTCAGCTTTATTACTTGTTTGACTGAAAAGGAGAGGACCTTTTGCTAATGTTGTAATAAAGTTTGGCCCGACCCCATTATATCTCATGGAATGTTCCATATCCACTTCTATTTCTATGCGTTGAAATAACCTATGGTTAAGCCTATCCTCTTTCGAAGAGTGCCACATACAAATGCATTGATTGGTTTTAAGGAATACATGGCAGTGAATGCTTAGCGTTACTAAGTGCATATGTTTTATGGATAATTAAGGATTAATTCTTATTTTTTGTGCGCTCATGCAGTATGAACGCTCGGCCGCAAATGCAAATTTTGCAAATGCATGAACCGCGCTAGCGATTTTTGGACAATTTGCAAAATCGCGGCCGAGCGATTATATTGCATGAAAGCACAAAAATAAGAATCAATACTTATATTTACATTTTTCTGTTGTTTTTGTGTTTGTTTTTTATGTTTACATTTTTTAAAATTGTTTTGACCTAAAAGAGTTCGAGAAGAATAAAAGGAACAAAACGCAAAAACAAATGTCAATGGTAAGAGCGCTTATCGCCCTTGGTCTTTAAGCTAGGCGTTCTTTTTATCATCCGCATTATGAAAATAATAATTTGCAGTAGAAAATAAAAAAAATCTTTTCAATCATTTCGTAGCTACTGTACTATATATGGTAGTAATAATGATTTTGTTTGTAAAGTTCTTCTTTTAATATATACAAAATATCGATATGTTTTAACTCCTGTATTACATATGCATGACCAATGTAAGTGGGCATAAAAATGTTGTCACGATGAGTTTATGGATTACGTTCAGTTTAACAGTTTAAGGTAAAAAATGTGTCATAATTTTATTTTTGTTGTGTCGCCTTTTAATGCTTTCCATTAAATTGTAATTTAATGATGTGCAAGTCTTCTCGAATTGACATTTTTAGACGATAGTTCTTACTCGAAAAATACATGTCGCTTTGACAGTCTTCGATCATTTCATATATCTTAATGTTGTTTTATCTTAAGTTATGCAATTTTAAAATGTTCTTCTTTAATATGATAGATTGACAGATACCATCGTATCATTCTTGTGATTAAAAAAATTGTAGTAAGATCTCTACGCACGGTGATTCACCAGCGCCCAATCAGAGCGTTGCTTTCTTGCAAAACTCCGCCTACAAAGGTCACGAAGGGTCGACCGGTTCATGGAAAATGAACACAAATTTTATCGTTCAGAAAATCAAGTACGAATTATAAATATTTAGACACGAGTAGTTATTTGTGACATGTCTGTGGGGATCATTTCCCCCGATGCATCATAATCCATTGTGTTGAATGACACTTTATTTTGGCTGGATGGACTCGTTCATATTACGAGGGAAGTTCCTATCATCTAGCCATTGTAGTGATTTGATCAAAACGAGTCATAAACAGGACATATTTACATACACGATCATTATACTGATATATCCATCAGGCATCAGTTTCACCGTTAAAAGGGAAAAATATGAGATTACATACCAACAACATAATCTTACCCTGTAGAATATAACAATATATATATCCGTACTATTCAATTGAAATGGGTTACCCCCTTCCATTGGTCAGTGAACATTAATGGGGGTTAAAATTTTCAAAGCGTTCTAAATCTAGTTTGAACTGTGTTAAAAACACAGACGACACTGACTATAAAGCATATGTTGCGTGCTGAGTCGTTCTTAAGACCAAATGAATCAAACTATTTATGTTAGTATTGTTAATGTTATTCAATCATCACACAAATACCCTTTAAAACAACTGTGTCGTAACATGTAAATTTTGTTATTCAAACAATATTAAATTCATTTTATTTGAGTTTGTTCAATGTTCAAAGATAAACGAAAAACTTATATTCTTAGATATTTTGTCTAAAATATATAATATCATTCAATTAAATCTGATAATAAAAACCTGTTTAATAAAACTAGTTATTTTTGTAACACAGCCACGACATGCTCACATATATAACCGTTAATATTAGTCCTTTCGCTTTCTGGATGTTGTTTGTAAATAATATATTGCAAAACTATTCATTGTTTTCGTTTATGCATGCAATATTGTGTTTAAATCGAAGAGCTATAGATGTTTAATTTAAAAAACGACAACATTTCTTTTTCACTATTGATGATATATCATCGGTTGTGTTTAGTTACGAAAGGTTTTTTCCTTAAGACACGAAGCTAGCCGAAAATTACCAAGTATAGTATATAACATGGATACGACAAATGGCTGGAGAAGCTTAGTTTGAGGAAAACGTACCTATGATAATTCAATCCATCTTTTAGTAGTTTGGATATACTCAGAGACACTGACATTTTCTGCAAGCAAATGACCATTCCCAGATTGTGTATGTTAATGGAAATAATTCGTGAACAGTTACCAACATTTTCTTTTTCAATTTTGTCTAAATTGTTCAATTGTGATGTATTTGAAATAATGTTTCTGTATTTTCACTTAATCCGACGGTGTAGTAAAAATAATACGTGTTCTTTAGATCCGGATGTTCGTCTCTTGTATTTATGTTACAAACAAAAAATCCCCATTTAATCAAGTAAATGACATCTACCCCGATACAAGGTGATACAAATATGAAGTATACAGAGGCACTATATTTATGCTAAAACCTACAGAAACAAGCTCAGTAGCAAAAAGTTTAAACATAAACCCAGTTTAATGGCACTGGGTAAACGCCAAAGACATAGAACATAAGAACAAAAAATCACAAACAAGCAACATGGAAGAACAGCACAAAACTCCACAAACACTACAGTGCATACATACTATATATACAAAACTAGGTATGTTTATCAAGGATTGTTAGGTACCACCTTGGAACGGTCAGTAAAATGTCAATTTACTAGGGGTTTAAACCAGTTTGCGTGCACAACCTCACTCTCACAAACCTTGTTATTGATCAAAAGTGGGTAACTACCGATTCGACAGCTCAGTAAAATCACAAAAGGCTGTGACCATGCTGTTACCGTAAGTAAAACCCCACATCTAATTAAACATATTCATGTCACACTCTGACAACAGTATTTCAGGCTATATAAAATGACACAACTCGAAACTATATTCAACAGGTACTTTTATCTTCTTTTAAATAAACAAAGTATGAAGACAAAACGATCTTGGCAGGATTTTAAATTTTATACCTGAGATTCAAAATAACGATACAGCAGCACTAATAAACATGCGCTGAATACCTTTTTTACATCCGAATAACATATTCAATTGCCAATTTCTATATTGTTTTATGATACCTATTTATAAGACACAAACAAATAGAAAGTTAGTGAACATATTTCATAGAGACACACAATTTGAAGATATTGAAAGCATTCAGGGCAAAATTGCTAGAGTGGTTATTCACATGCAAAACGTTGACGACGGACACTTACCAATAACAATAGCTTGCTATGAGCATTTAAAAGAATTAGGTGAATATGCTGTTAATCATACGGACATCCGATGCAAGAATACTAATACTTTAGCATTCGTTTCGCCGTCAACGATAGGAACACTTTATTCAACACTTGAATTAAACACATTTAGATTGATTGAGAAACCAAAATCATCGAAAACAATTGGCTTAAAGTGATATTCACGAGACAACAAAACTCTGCAGAACGTTTCAATATTCCTGCACAAACCTGGGGCAATGACATTCCGCTTGTATTTAATAAGATGATAGTAAGATTTTGAAGTAACGGACGTTTACCTGTCTTCAATTCTTCATTTTCACAAGGTAAATTAAAACAAAACAATATGAAAAAAAAATAAACAACTTCATTATTTTCAAGGCGTAGATAAAGCTACTGATATTGGATCTTTAGACTTCAGATTTACTATGATGTTAGGGAGTTTTCAGCAGACTTCACAATCAATCATCTTAATAAAATACAAATACAAAGAAAACAAAGAAGCATACATTTAATTATAATCTAACGACCAAAATACCGTATCAAGCAGTATATGTTTTATTAGGTAAGATCAAATAACCAAACATGACAGACAGCTATTCAGGGACAACGCATACTGAGTATACTACCGGTAAGCGACATGAATGATGCCATGATTGTTAAACAAGCCATGAAGAAGTGTATGTATTCAAGATAAAAAAATATACAAATAAGGCAATTGTAAACCACAACAGCCAAATAGTTACTGAGATAATGTTAAATGGAATAAGATAAGAAAAGGTGAAAGCCGAACAAGCAATCGTCAAGAGACTCATAAGACAGCAACGACAGTCCCAATCAATATTTAAATATAGTTTTATGATAACAATTGTGGTTATACCGCTAAGGAACTGTCAAGGAAAACAGACAGCATTGCTATAAGTGTTCAACCCAACACTTGTGTTTAACAATAGATACGGCTTCACAAAAAGAGCCATTTCAAGCTAGGGCACAATATAGTAGATAAAACAATGGACACAACCAGGGCCTGTACAGTTACCCAAACATTAACCCAATTGCAATGAACTCCAAAACAGAGGCGCAATGCTACAAAACAACACACCTGAAATAACTATCACAATATCGTCTTTGGTAACTGAAACGTACATACTAAGTCATTTTTACCATGCACTATTCGACCGAAGAACACAGCTAAGAATGTGTTGTTTTAATGTGATCAACTATGTCTTTCACGAATGGAACTTTCATGTTTAAACATGCATAGTTAGTAAAATTTCTAACAAGCTAACATGTACTAGTTTAAGCATGCACAGCTGTTACAGTTTAACCAAACAGGCGTCGTGTATAAGCATTTGGCATGACCCTTAAAATTAATGCTAAATTTTGATTTACGAGTTTTAATATTTCAACTTGTATCTCACCCGCTCAGATATAAATTGATGAATCATAAAGACATATGTTTATTTCACGAACTGGGGGAATGTTTTTTGCACGAAGCGTTTATTAAAACATGCAGAACTCCATAAATATCGGTTGGCGATGGGCGTTGATTAAAGGTTAAGGCAGCTACGATAGGTAACATACTTAATTTGCCTTTTAGAGTGTTCTCTTTCCTCTTGCTTTTTGGTTTGCCATCTCTGAACGGTTGCAAGTAAAATGGGCGTAACCGTTCTATAAAACTACCGTGCGCATAAATTACAACGCAGTTCACCTATTTCGCAGGATAATTATTGAACGTTGTTCGTGACAACGGTCTTCAACGCAGTAATGTCACCCGCAACTCCTGAGACAGAAATTAAATTTCCGCAATAGCGCTCTAGTATATTCAATGTTTTCTCGTTCATGTATGTCCTGACAAGAATCATTTTAAAGGCTTGCTTTTCAACGCCAAAAATACGGCAATTTAATCATGTCAATGGAAACATAAAACATACGGTAGTACTTTTGTTAGCCTTATTTGAAATGAATGATGAAAGCCAAGTTCACTTTTGTCGGTGAGCACTTACCGCAAATATTATTGATATTACGACATAGCATGCATGCACCTATCAATTTTAGCGGATCATTGTTATTTTACTTACCCATTTTTCCTATCTTTTGTTCTATTCAATCCCACCTTACATTCGCGTGTCAATAATCCGGAAGTACACGATATATAAATTATTCTTTAAACATGTAACTTCATTGTTTCATACACATCCGTTCGAGAAGTACATAATTACGTATGTGAAAGTGTCCCAGCAGTTAAGCTACAGCTATACATACTTGCATAGTACATTTACCTCCCTTGTGTTAAATGAATACGTTAAATGATTAGGCCAAGAAAAGTCGTTCAGCCTTGGTTCATCAGAATCCGACAAAATGCCATTTCTTCCGTAAAACTATGTATTGACGGTTTAAAAGTAAGGTTTATACAAGTTCGCGAGAATGTCAACTATATTATGTTTAAACCAGCATAACAAGCATGCTACAGTGAAAGCATTTTAATATAATGTATTAATCAACTATACCGTATATTTTTTATATACTTATGCCAACTGTGTATCAAAGTATATCTGTATGATATGCTTTCTTTCTTTGCTTTGATAACAAAATGGAAACGTAACAATGCCAATTCAAGGTCAATAAAAAGTCAACTATTTATTGCAAGTCTAGAATATGCAATGTTTTAATTATATTCTTCAAATTGATTTTAAAATCTTTTAAAAAAGATCACTGAGCTTACTACAATGTTATCAGTACCACTTTTAAAAACGTTTTCAATTTTTCCTATTTAAGTTTAAAATAAGGTAAGAAAGTCAGCAGGAACGCAAAAATAGGATATTTGGGTAATTGAGCTCTATTTTGTTGAAATAAAAAAACATGATTGTTTCTATTATAATATATTTTATCATGCAGGGACTACAAGGCGCCTTGTGCTGCTTTGCATCAATGGTTTTCTGGTGTATATATATGTATATATATTTACACACAGTTCATGGACGTTTTGATTAAATGAAAGTCTATGTCTTGGTAGAAATTAAAAGGAATATGATATAACACACAAACTGTGAGTAAGGTTAATTACACAGCTAGTTAATACAATAAAAAACAAAATATATAAGCGCGCTAAATTTCAATTATATTCTTTCGGTTTTGTTTCATTATTTAATTGCGATAAATGCATTTTTTTATCATTCTGGTGGTTAAAAAAGGACAAAAGGGTTAAAAGAAGTCATTTAGATATAGATACAGAAACGTTTAAAACATATTGTGACTTTATCTTGAAGGATTTGCAATATAATTGGCATTTACATATTGGACAATATCTAATACGAAAAACCAATTTGGATTTCGATGCAAACCTCATTACACTAATATGCACTTCCATATCATCCCCATAATTCTACTGCAAAAACACTACAGCAGGTACTTACCGCAATAATATGTCGACGCCGATACAAACCATATAATAGAAATATGCAATTCTATATCATCTTCACAATGCTACCGTAAAAAGAAATATAGCCAGTACGCATCGCGATAATGTGTCTGTTTTTGCAAAAATGGGCCCCTAATGTTTGCATCAAAGCCTTTACATTTAACTATGTTTCATCAGTATTAAAACCCCTAAAAGACAATTGTGACGTACGGTATCAGATATTAAAGTGCTCAGTGAAAGCGAAACAAGTTATAGCTTAAAATGAAAATAGAAGGAATTACGACTGTCTTGCGCTGAATCCTCGATATAATGATTTACTATCTTTTTGCGAAGTATTTTTTATACAGAAGAATCGTTATTTGAAACAGAGGAAGTTTACTATTCTAAGCGTCCAGGTTTTCTCACTAAATGAACAATGCAAGACACCGACAGGTATTACAGATTGATGACGGGTTATCTTAAGATGTGCACTGCCGTATTGTGGGAATTGTTTTATACTGAAGCGAGATCCCATCGTCATCTTTACAAAAACACATGCATACCTAGTTTGAAAGCAGAGTAGCCTTGACCTGTTGAGAAATCGAAAACTCAATATGACATGATGATTCCATCACGGCAAGTCCTGTTCGTAGAAAATACTTAGATATATCAAGCCTTTAGCTCTCATAACTAAACTGTATGCAACATCAATACACCACTTACAATCTGACATCAAAATAATCAAAGAGATTTGAAATAGAATGTAACATATTTGTAAACATAAACAAAACGTGTTTTTTTTATAAAAAATAAAAGGCGCTAAAGGGTGCGTGTCTTAGATTTGCACGGAATTGAAAGCAGGCTGTATGAAGCGGATATAGTTGGACCGGTGCATTTAAGCCTTCTCTGGCCATCGCATATTCGCATATATAATTGAAGTTTAGACCTGATGGAAGTAAACTTTGAAATTATAGAAGATGGTGGGTAAAGGTCAAAGTTAAAATATAATCAGAGAAAGTAGACAATATTATACGCTAGATTTTGCTTTAAGCTTTGATAGTATTTTAATATTTGTCTGCTCATGATATCATAACAGTGAAAGTGTACGAAACATTAAGATAATTAGGTCTTATAAACATTTTATATTTAAAAAAATACATAAAGGAAATACTGATATAATGCAATACTGATGGCAATTTATATACCACTTGACTTATTAAACGATGCTATGAAGCATTTTATGTCCCTGATTTTACCTCCATGCCTGAATGGAAAGCGAATATATACAAATGACAGGATTCAAGCTGGTCAAACGCCAACTGATGAATCCAAGAAACTACCAAAACTTTACTTCGAAATATTATTTCTAGAACAGTATATGACATTACCATATTGTCCGAACAGCTGTTTGTCATTGCGTCTATCGACAACTATTCAACACTTAAGAGTTTTGATAAGAAAGGTTTAGGCTTACGCCAACAGTTCACGCTTGGCCAAACCGTAAATAGTATTTCAACAGTGAGTCATACGGAAATCGTTGCATCACTACCCAAAGGTAAGGCACAGCGCATCTTCTCCGTTTTCGGCCTTATCAGATTTTATAAAAAAACCCACTCCTGTTGGCATAAACTGCAAGGGCATCATTTACAGCAGACACGTTTTGTTGTTGCAATAAGTACAAAGGCGAAAGTAGCATTCATATTTTAAATATGGAAAGAGTCATCATTAAAGTGATAAAAATATGATAACGAAGTCCGACAGCTGTTGCTATTAGACCCGAACATAAGACTGTAATTTAGAGTGATAACAACACATTGATATTCGTCACGATAGATGATATATCGATTCGGCCCCTGAGTGATAATAGTCAACTCGATGGTTCATATGTGAAGACTATGGGCACTACCGGTCGTGTGTACGTATGTGGAGGGAAATCGGAGTTTGTGTTTGGTTTAACCAACATATTTTGCCATTACAACGTTACTTGCAATGCCCCATACTGTCTAGAGTCCGTGTTGTATGGCCTTTTGCTTATTGACCAATTGCCTGTTTGTTTGCAAATACTTTTGGATTAGTCAAAGTGAACAAGGTAGAAACAGACTTGCTCGCAGTGATCTAATGTCTACACTGGCATGTGCACGGAATGCGTAGAAATGTTTCTCGGTTTGTAGTCAGTGTCTCCCAAGTATAGAACGATTACAATACCTCTTACAGGAATTTTTCTGTTTGCCGTATTATATGACCGTTCGTCAATGGACATATTTTTCGTTTGTATGCGATAGTTTTTGATTTGTGAAGGTAAACCAAGTTGAAAAGTTGCAAATTCTTTTGATACAGCATTGATATCAATACTGATGTGGGTTGCGTATGTGTGTGTGTATTGCATTATTTGCCTTTATTGTTCATTCGTTTGACGTTTGGATATTGTTGTTAGGAAACACCAAAGTTTAATTTTTCTTAGACATATAAGAAGACGTCATAAACGAGACCAAAAACTGCCAATGCGGGATTTTAATAAAAAGCGCGACCGTTGCTGATATAATTCCCGGCTACAAGTTAGAATAATTATACAATACAGTAGTCGTCGTGACATTCGATCGTCATTTTATTCAGGCCATAGTGTTAGGAAAGATCTCGAAGGACAAACGACCTTGTTCGTGTGCCTGTGTGGGTACAGATTTGACAGTGTACGCTTAGTGCCACCAAGTATCATGTCATCGATGGATCGCTTCTTTCACAGACACACAATGTCCACAGTGAAATAAAGCTTTCTGTCCTATAGAAATTGTCTAATTTAGTGTGATTACTTGAGATGAGACAAAGTGTACAGACTTAAATGAAACAACGTTATTAATATTTCTATGGAGTGTGTGTGCCTGTGAGTTGCCTTTGATTTTTGTACTAGTGTAGTGGATGTTTGACTAATAGGATCGACGTATACATTATACTAGTGCCCCGCCCCCCATCGCCAAAAAACAACAACACACACTTATATAGTTTTATTTCCTACTAATCCGCAATTAAATAATCTCATTGATTGTTTTGCCTGGTTATTGATCTTGAAAAAAGTTTAGGCAATGTTTCTGAAAGAAATGGTATTCTTTTGATAACCGTAACACTATCATGATATCGCAAATTTGCAGTTTATATATGCGCATCTTTATTGCTGAACAAACATATTAAAATGTAAAACGATACTATCAATGTGTTTGAAGCAATAGAATGGAGTGCAAATGTGATTATGCTTGTTTTAACGTTATATTGAAATAAAAATGTACTATAATTTTTATATACATACAGCTTTCACAGGATCGATGACCCCGCTTACCGCACTGACAAAGGATGTTACATATCAGACAGGTTTTTAGATAATCATCTAAATAAATTATGTATAATTATTTCAAAGAAACTTATTCCAATTTGCAACCAGACCATTGCAAAACATATGATTGGCACTGGTGCATTATATCATGAAAATGTTGACACTGTACCTCTGAAATTAAACTGTTTTACAGCAATTAGTGTATACTTTCCAGGAGACGTAACTCCAAAGAAGAACAAACTCTGGCTGACGATGAGTATGACTCATAATTGTCGTTATGTTTATAATTGTTATGAACGAAACACACACTAACCTGTAGAAGTAGTTTGCAAACCCAAAACTCCTAAGTATAACTCCTACTCATCATCGTAAAATTTAAAGCCATGTTCATTTAACTCTTTGTGTTTTGCCATTCCCCACATCAGACACAAACTCTCTCAACTTCACTGTGACATTGTGTACCATGTATCAGAAGAAAACCACTTAAACGGTGAAAGTGGTTCTCTTCTCTCCAATGTTTTAAACTCGAGGGTAATTCACTCTAAGTAGATAAGGTTGAGGCTTACGAAAATAAATCATTAAGTATTTCTTTAGGTGACATGTGTACCTTATGCAAACATTTCCTCTAAACTTTCGGACTGGTACAAATGTAAAATACATTTACACTTAGATATAGAACTTAACTCTATACAAATAAGTCGTTGGCCATGCGAAATATGCCAAACAATGGAATATTAAATTTTGAAAATGTGAATCCAATTTTTGAACAATCACTCTTAAATTGTGTGAAAGAAGTTCGATCAAAACTTCAATATAGCTGTTAAGTTAATCTTGGAGAAAGCGCATATTAATCTTGCACGACTCTGGTGCAACTGACAAAAAGTGAGTAAGACACTAGATGGTGATCAATGAACGATCCCCGCTTTTAGCCGTATAAGACAAAAAATCAGTTTAAACTTTAATGGCACGTAACTTTTGAACCACTTTGCCTCGACTTACAAACTCTAACATTTCGTGGTAACATGTATACACTATTTCAGATCAATCCTTCGGACACTGTGGAAGGTCTATGAAGTGAAATTCTGTCACACAACACTTACTCTTGAACTAATCAACCAAAAACTGACGACACGTGTGTTAAAGGATTTATACTGTTTTGATGGTTATATTTACCAAGTTTCAATCCCTTAAACAATACAGGATTTTTTTTATTTCACGACAAAAATAAGATTTGCATTAATGTAAATTACATTTTAAAGTACCATGTATTGAGCATGTGCACCTAGTTTTAGATTACTCCGTCAAAAGGTGCTCGGCCACACACGTTTTGCAAAAGTCAGCAAACCCGACCAATCGTCAGGCCCAGAGGGATTATACTCGTACACAATCAACACACAATTAAATACACCTTTGTACAACGAAAAAAAAACCCACACGTTTTCTTTGCCTTTTTTGGGGATATAAATTCCCATATCGTAACTAAAGCAATAAGGTGGTGTTTAACAGTGCTGCATCTATTGTGCTATTAAATTACAACGCAGACTTATTTTAATTATTGAACGTTGTCTTTGACGACACGGTACAAAATACTTACTTCACCAACATAAACATCATTGAAATAATACAATCAAACTGAAGAGCTCATTGATAAATTCAAGAACTCGGGTTTTGGGTGCAGTAACTATATCTAACAATTTTAAATCAGACCAATATAAAAGTAACATTTAGATCAATATAAGTTAATTCCAAACACATGCATGGTTATATCATTTTCATTTATCAAAGAGAATAATATTGGAGTTAAAATAAAACATTACGACAATGGTAGCGAAAGTAAAACAAAACAAAATATAACCTAGATCTATAAAAGACATACTTTGCATTGCATATCTTTAATATGACACAAAAGTATCATAATTATTAACACTAGTCAGTTAGTATAAGCCAATGGATTACATCTCACCTCCTTGTTCCTAATGAATCCGTCAGTAGATTCACACAACATCACTCAACTGAGAGGAAGCATTAACGCACGTGAAGAAGAGTAACGAGGTACCTTCATAAGCTCATTACTGTGAGTTTAATAAGACCTTTATGAACTTTTTCTGGTGGATATTTTGTTATCAAAGAACATAATTTATTATACAGCTGCGCATTTGTTGCTGTAGTCTGCAAGTCGATAAAAAATGCTAGATCGTTGGTTTATGAATGTTCGGAGCATTGATGAGAGGGTTTTCGTCATCTAACATTAGTATGGTAAATGTGTCAGGTCGACGGCAATCATCAGAATTTAGTGGGGTTTTTTTGTTTGTTTCTTTATAATATTCCACATTTATATCATGACAGCCCGTTCATAAATCCGATTAAAAAGGTGACAAAATTAACATTAACAATGTTGCTTTTTTTTCTTTTATTATTTTGTTGTGTTAAACTACAAATCGCGAAAGACATTGAGTATGCACTTTGTATTCTATATGTTGTGGATGACTGCAGTATTTTCTTTGTGAGGGTCCACTGGAATTGCCCTGACCCATAGTCCCTATAAGGAGGCAAAAATGGATCATAGGGTGCTCAATAAGAAATAAAAACACTTTGCAATTAATTTCCATTCTAATGTGAAAAACTACAGAAACAAGCTCAGTAGCCAAAAGTTTAAACATACATCTGATGTATGAATGTAGTCGTATATAGAAATAAAACGCCTCTAAATTCCTCGTATAGGTAGAACGTGGGAAACCTACTAAAGCAAAACACACAACAGAATACGTTTTTCTTTCATGCTTCTCGATGAAATGTGGTGTTTCATCAGTGAAATAACAACTTTGAAAATATCAATTTGATATCAACTTGATATTTTCACTGCAAAATAAGTATTGAAAATATCAACTTTCAGAACTACTCTTAAAATCCTTTGCCAAAACAGAACATTTCACTTTGAACTAGGAAATGTTTGCCAAAAATCGTTTAAAAGTTAAAGAAATGTTTAATAAATTTAAATTAATAAATATTTGGAAATTAACAACTTAACGTTTATTACCGGTTATCCCGTTCTTCAAACGTTTTCTGCATCTTAAAGATGATCGAATGTTCGAACATTTTCAAGCGAAACAGACTGGTCTCTGACAGTAAGATGACTGACTGTCCATGTTTCATGAAAAACAGTCTAAATTAAAAAAAGTGTTTAAAATCCAATGAATATCCGCATTTGTTTTGCTAAAACATTTGACCTTCCAAATTGTCATCCATAAAATGACGGCGTAGTAATTTGGTTATGTATTCATGCCCCTTTTAAAATCAAAGTGTTTTCGTTAATTTTTTTGGGATATATTTACAGTTATAAAACTTTATTGATTACTGTTCATAAAAGCTTTGCACTAAAAAACGAGCGAACAATTAACTATAAGAATAAATAGCAGATAACTTTTTCTCAAAAAACCGGAAATAGAAGAGTTGACAGCTATAATTTTGGGTGAGGGGCGCCCCACGGGAAGCGGCGTAAATAACACCCTTTTCAAAAAGGGGGTAATAAATAAAAACAAATAATAATACTCCGAAAAAAAAGCATAAACGAAACAGAAAATTTGTTTATTTCAGTTTAAGATCGTATTTATTTTCACTCGTGATCATATGTTTTTCTATGACACTCGTGAAATAAAATACGATCTTACACTGAAATAAACAAATATCCTCTATACCTTTATTTGAAACATACTTTTTATCTTAACATACCGCCTGGTGGATATTAATTATTAACAGTCCGTCAATTAGTTTTCCGGGAAAAAAGGTAAAGCAATTTTGGAGGATCCAAATTAATAATCTTTAACATCGTTATTCAGCGCTGCTTAACATTGAATGCATGTTATCACTACCTATGCTAATTAAGTGCTGTTTAATTATCAGAAAACAAGAATTTATAGACCTACCGTTCATAAAATAAGGTCTAAGCTGTACTTGCAAATACCTGAAACGTTTTTTTGCTGGATTCATTAAGAAATCATACCTATTTATCCTCTTATTAATGCAGCAAAATAAACGTATGATGAGCTCATGATTATTTTTTTAAGGTATCATCTTGAATAAATAAATGAAAATAAATCCATTTCGTCCTAAACAAGCTTACATCTCAGATATTATTGATGTGAAATACACCTGCTTCTTCGAAGACTTTAACCCTCTTCACTAATTAAGGTTCGATGAAATAAACGCAGAAAACATTCTTGTAGGAAATGTCAGTTCCAAATTGTTAAATGCCTCTGGATATGATATACCTCAACGACATTATTTTTTTCGACGGAGGTATTAAGTTCTGTTTGTTTATCAATGGTTAATCTGCCTGTCATATCCACCAAGAACCCGAAATGATCCAACGTTTTGATTTGGTAAATCAAAGTGCCACATTTAATTTGTTATCTGTATTTTATTATATATTTAATCGAACCAAACGTGGCGCAAGTGTGAAGAATGACAACATGACCAATGTAACGTATTCAGAATTTTCATGACTGAACTGTTTTCTTTGAATCGATTCCGAATTATAAAAATGTAAAGAAAAACAACGGACACATTCTGCGTATTTAATAGACCGACATGGAACATTTACTTTACCGAACAGCCTAGGTTCCTGCTGTTTAATTGATTTTTTAACTATGAGGTTTTGTTTTACCACAGTTTCATCCGGTTTTCTCTTTAGATGATCAGACATCAAAAAGGTAAAAGAAACATTGCATAATACGAAACACGTCTGTCAAAAAATGTATTTCGATTATTTGATGCTGTTAACCACAAATATCCGAAACATAAATGTAATTTTATACAGGGAGATACCTCTGTAATGCATGTCACATTTTTTCAGAGTTAAAACATCCTTAAAATAGCTATATCATGAGTTATTTCAGAATTGGTACATTTTTGCACGCAAGGTTCCCTTCTTATTAATTCAAATATATTATATAATTTATATACTATGTGTTTTTTGTGTACATCAATATATCAAAACAAATAATTTCACCATTCCTGATATGGCTTAAGCTATGTGCTATGCCGGTTTTTATTTACACGTATAAAGTAAATGAATAAGAATTTTATAAATAAATGAAAATGTATATACCAGCCAATTATCAAGATGCTTTGTAATCATTTAATATTTTAGGTTACTTGGTCTTTTTGTGTAATCCATATATACCTACAACAGACAAAGGAACGTGAAGCGTTGAGTGTTCCATTCCAGTAATTGTTAAATGTTAAACTTGTCAATAAAACGTATATTTCATTAAGTGTTATACATATCTATTATTTACGAAGTCATAATGGCGGTATGTTTTGACTTACTAATAATTTATGCAGTGACTGCTATTCCTTGCAATTAATTGTTGTTGTCTTTGTGTTAATTAATGGGGCTGAAAGGCAATCTTTAAGTGCGAAGCTTGAACTAAGTATGTCTGTGTCCATTGTAATTGTTACTTTCTCCTTATACTAAATTATGAAGGGACTACTCGCATTTTGCCCCACTGTATACTTAGTATCTTTGCAATAACAGGATAACTTGAACGACTCGTATTGTATCAAATTGACAATCTGAAAGTATGTACACATTCATGCTAATAGGTGTTGATGAGTCTGTAGTCTGTTTTTGGTGTTTGTTTTTATGTATGTGGTGTATATACCTTTGTGTCTTTAGTTCATTGTCGTTTAGGTCCTTGTCATGTCCTTTTAAACAGGGTTTATATTTGCAATTTTGACTTCTGTGCGTGACCTTGTATTTGCTATTGTAATATAGCTAATCTAAGAAAAATGAATCATTTTTCACATTTACAATGTTTGGATTTGGATTATTGGATAAGCATGTATAAGTTATATTTTAATGTTAAGATCTATATGCGCTATTGGGTTGAAGTAATTACATTTTCTGCGCGAATATAACGTGGTGACATAAACTAGACCCGGTTATGATTTAGTTTTGCCTGATACGTTATCTGAAATTTATTCATATTTTAATTCAATCTGCAGCCAACGTCTGCATACAATCTTTCACATCTTAGATTATTATCATAGACCCCCCGCCCCTATCCTCCCCCCCCCACACACATATCTTGAGCTTTATAAGTCTCAGTCTTGCAAAAAAATGTTATTAATGTTTTATAGTTTAATTGATTGACGTGGTGAACAATCGCGGATATCTGTAACATTTTATTGATACGCTATTATCATCTTATTAGTTATAAATGTTTTATGTCGTAGCTAATATTGATTGTCCAAGCACCTGTTGTGTCAGCAATCATTGTCTTTAGCCTACTGTGCAGTTTATTTAACGTGTCGACTATATGCCTTACTAAATTAACTATTCATTTGATTGATAATTGTATTGAACCATCCTCGGCACCCCATCGTATTATTTACCTATATACGTTTGGGTGCCGAAGATGTATTGAATACGAATGGTTGAAATAAGTTGTGGACCAATTATGTATTGTGTAGGAAATAGGAGACTAAAACCAACTTGCATTTTTTTTAAATATTTAACAGGAACAAACATATACTTAATATTTCAATATATGTTTATGAGATAAAGTGTGAATAAATTTCTTTTAAATTGCGTTAGTAACGCGTTATGGTAAAACGGTGGACCGTTTGTTATTTTTATTGAAAGAAAAGGTTAACATTTTGCTAAGTTTAAAATGATGCCTTCTCATTGTGAAAATAATTTTTTGCTTTGATAAACACAAACGGCACGAATCTTTGATATCAAAGTGTTGAAACCATGTTAGAGTCCCTTTAAAATATATTTAAATTATTCAAATTGAACTAAGGTAATGAATTATTATGTTGGAAAACAACTTCGAAATATTGCATTTTGTGTCGAACCTGCGTTATGTTTCCTTGTCTATGCGAATATGGCTTGGTGCCGTAAACTGGACCTCATTTATTACTAATGATATGATATTTGTTAGATAATTTGGTTATTTGAACAATCTGCCACCGACTGCTGCTTCTATCAACTATCATATCAAAGTAAATCATCACAGAATCTCCATATCTGCAGCAGTATCCAAGCCTTAGATTAGAAGCACATATGACTGGATAAACCTGGTGAAATATTAAAAATGAAGGTAACATTTCACCACTACTCATTTATCTTGTTATAAACGGTTTATCTCGTTGTTTATTATAATTGTTGCTGTATCCGGTACGACAGCTAAATCATTCAGCAAAAAGTGTTTTTATTTCCTTTTGTAAATTTCCTATGATCTATGTAGTTACCTAGCTACACACGCCGATTTGGGAAAGCGAAAAAATGACATTGTAAATATAATGAAGAAAAAAACTTGCTTTCTTTGTTCGATGAAGTTTTACAATTATATTTAGTTCTTGTTTTTCATTTTATCATAAATATAGTTTTAAAACAATAGAGTAACGCAAGTGGCTCGATCCATGATAACTATTTCCCGACACACGATGCCAACCCCCTGTTTCGTTACTTTTACGGATCACATTTTAAACATTTAAAAAAGGATGATCTTAATCTCTACCGTTATGAGAATTCACAATTCAAGTAAAATTGCGCAATTAGTTCGATGTATTATATGCTTATTTGTGTGAATTCGTTTAAACAAAAGAATAGTACGGAAACCCAGTAAACTAACCATGTCAAGTCAACCAAACATTACCTAATAAACATATTTTGACGTTTATTCAATGCGTTTGTTGTGTTTTTACGTTGTATGTCTCTTGTAAAAATAATTGTTTGATCCTTGTGCATTTAAACAGGATTCTGGTTAAATGTTGGCGATTTGTCTTTTCCCATAGGTTACATTGTCTTACTTTCACCTAATATTTATCAATGCCCTTGTTTAAACAGAACAGAAAATTTATTTTGACTTAAGCATATAAACAGCTCATCGTCACATTACACAACACACACAATACGCATACAAATAAATAATAAATAGATGAATAAATGCATGAATCATTATTCAATTTCTCTATATATAGTGATAGAGAAAAAAAACAACAACAAAAAAAACAACAACAGCTTTCATCGCGCCTATAGATACCTCTGAGAGTGTTCACTCCCTACTCTCCATAGAGGAACGTTTAGGCAAATGTTAGGCAATGGTACTTTAAAAGAATACAGTGGTTTGATCACTGTGTTAAATAGTTATAAGCGCAAAGATAACAGTACAAATACAACTAATCTTAAGACATATACAAAACACATGGAATAACATCCAGTACAAGGATATGAATATTTCTAGAAAAAACATATATGTATTCAAACATAATCATTTCTTTCTTTGAAAGCTTTTAAACAATAAATAGCTAGTTTAACCAGAAGAGGTTTATCATCTGTTTGCAGTAAAGTAATAAATCCCATACTAGGATATCTTGAATAGTAATTTGGCAAATAACTTTTACGAATATCAGCATATAGTGGACATCTTAAAACGAAAGTACTCGTCTTCTATATCGTTTAAGTTGCAATAGGTACATTTTCTATCATGTCTTGCAATACCATTATGTCGGCCAACTTCAATATTTAACCTATGGGAAGATAGCCGTAATTGTGCAAGCACTTGTCTGTATTTGATATTGTCTAATAAAGAAATATAATTAGAAACTTGGTAATTACATTTAAATTCTTTATATATATATATATCTAATGAACTACAACTATCCATACCCACTCTCCATTCTGAGATATAAATATCTCGTAATCTATTTCTAAGCAGAGGTACAAATGCAGACATATTCACTGATTCGGGGAATAACCAAACATCATTAAAACCTGAGCGTTGTAATACATCTCGAACATTTAAAGGCACACTGATGAACTCCCAGGAAACGTACAATCAAATACATACAAAGTCACATGACAGAGAACACCGATTACAGAAATATGGAACTACCATAGTAAACGAACATTGGGGCTTCAATCTTGCAACTGTCACTGACAAAGTGACATATATTCACGAGATTTCAACCTCACTCTTTTCTTAGAGCAAAAGGTGAAACATATAAGCCTTAATGGTTGAGAAACACTTATTGATTAAAACAATAAGCTATTGTACAGCAATTTAAAATACCTTGATTCCAAAGCGGATATGTTTCAGTCGTCATTTTAAACTACAACATTACATTTTAATCACACGACTGCGCTCTGAAAGCACTTTTCTATAGATGCTTTGTGAGCAATCATCCACATTTCTTTTCAAATCAAGCATATTGATCTCTCTAACTAATATTGCTTAATGGCTTTCCGTGTTCTCAAGTGTGTTTCGCCTCGTCAAATATGGATGCTGTTCATGTATTATTGAAACTCAATGTATCAAAACGTGCTTGTTGTGAATAAAATGTTTTAAAATGTTTATTGTTGTTAAAATTGATACTTTGTTATTATTGCGTCATTGGGATATGTGATCGATTTTTTCACCTTATAAATACGTTCTCGAGTACTATTAACGATACGGTGAAGGGTAATCAATCAAATAAGTAGACAAGGTAAATAGTTATAGTAGTAATATATTAATAGTAATATTCATCACGATTAAACTTTTCAAGATACAATGATAGAATCTATTTTTTACCAATGCGATGACAATATTTTTGTGTTTGTTTTTTGACGTTTAATTTTCATATTGATCAACGTTTTGTTTGCCGTACTCATATGTTGAATCGCCAACATAAAGATCGCTCATATTGAAGGTATAATTTTAAAGTTGATCTCATTGTTTTATGTGAGTTATGAGAATTATACAAGCAGACGCTTTAGCTGGAGTTTGCACTGGAAATATTCAGTACATGTGTAGTTTAGAAAGAGGAAACATAATCAATGTCATGAAAACGACCATACATGATGTGTAATTGATAAAATGCTTATATATAATACCTTAACGTAAACACATATTCCGAGACAGAAGAGACAGAAAAAAACAACAACGAGATACCATTTGCTTTAGGGACCATACCTTAAGGCGATATTTGAAGGTCATAAAGGGGCTAGACACCAGATGGTCACAAATTCGTCAAATACATCATTTTCACAAAACAAAATTTGAATTCTCAATGTGAGCTAGAAAAAGGCTGATAATACATCATTTTACATGATTAGAGTATTAAACGAATACATCATGTTGCTGTCTCATCTGTGTTTCCCCTTTTAAAAATAGCACACAATGGTTTCCCAGATTAAAAAATATATGTTTATGAGTAGAGTACAGATAAATATGCCGACGTTTTTCATGTAAATGTTCGACAATTTCATTTTTTATTTTAAATGTTTCATCTGGTGTCTTAACCCCTTAAAACGAATGTTCAATAAAGAAAGAGCCCTGCCATTCTGCCTGCTTGAATTCCTTTTTTTAGTATTAAGTCTAAAACGGTTAATGGGTTTGCATTGACAGATCTTAGATTTTCTGCGTCAAATATTTTCGCTCTCAAGTATAAACTGGACACCATATTTGAAACCATTTACTAATAATAATCTTGAGTTCTGTTTATGATCAAATGGTTTAACAAAAGTTTTTTTTTCAACATTGAAAGGCGAATATCTTGGATAGGATTGTTAAACTTTAATTATTTTGTAACTTGGTCTGCCTGTTTGGGGGAGCGGAAATGATTTGGGCCGAGGATAGGCCCGACGGGTCTATTTCGGAGCGAATTCTGGATTTGGTGCCAATGTGGCGCCCGCTAAGTTCGGCTAAATATATATTTTCATTTTATTTGTTTAAACAACAATGATTATAATAATAATAATAATAATAATAATAATAATAATAATAATAATAATAATAATAATAATAATAATAATAATTTAATAATAATAGAAATAATAATAATAATGATTTTTACTCCATTTCTCGCCTATAATTTAACACATCTCGAGTTCTTTTGCGACGAATACTGAGCAGGACAAGAAAAATGCACGAGTCCATTACTCGATTCATTGAAATCATTCAAGCTATTGTTATGCCGTTTAATTGAAGTTCACCGTTAAGGCATTGAAAAATAACTAGTAATGTGTAACTATTTTAACTAACAATTGGGCAAAATCAATCTAACTAACATATATGACATTTTTTTTGCAGAAGCCGAGACTACGTGTTCAAAGGTGTCAAATAATGCTGCGGCACCTAAAGTATTAAAGTACCCGAATTACAAAACGCATCTTTTTGACTCAGATCAAACTATCACGGCACTAGCATAACCGCGACTAGTTTGTATCTGTTTACGTTGTCACTCGGTTCAAGACATGGTTTTCTTATACCAAATACAATGTATACCCAATAAATTACATTAATTATATACCGGTGACCACGTGCAATCTGCAGAATAACCACTGAACGAATACAGAGTATGGGTAGTATCAAACGTTACAAACAGCTATTGAATTTTGAGCAATTAAAGTTAATTTTTACAATATAAATAGAGCTAAAAATGTATATGTTTCATTTTTTTTTCTTTTAAAAAATCAGTTAAAACAACCTTGTAAATCTTAAACACACCTATTCGCAATAGAGTCTTGATTGTATAGCAAATACTCATAAGCCAATAGAAATACAGAAGAGCGATAAACAACTTGTGACCTTAACTTGACCTGGGTTAGATCCAACTTAAATTCAATCTACCTATGACGTCGGCTACTCTGTGGAGTAACCGTAAATATTGAAAAATATCTATTTCACAGAGAATTCGATCATTTTGCTCAGTCACAATACTGATACGATTCCAAAATAAATACATTTATTTCTCATTTGGAAAGTGACAGATGCAAATGAATTGGTATTGATCTTCGACATTACGTAATATGGTAGTTCCAAAGGTTGCACGATAGTTAAAGTTTCTCATTTTAACCCATATATTTTAATAATGAATGTAATGGAAAATTGGATATTGGCAGATAATAGCTATTTGTCTGCAAAGCTTGTTTGCTCATATTGCATTACGCACGTTTATGTTGATTGATTGCTTAATAACTAGAATCATTCTCTAGCAGTTTATATGATATTTCCGTCGAAGTTAACTTGAGCAGAAAATCATAATGAATTATTGCTAAAATAATGTCGAGTATACGATAGAATTATGGATACATATCAATATCCAAGCGCCCACAAGGTAAACGCACATATAAATGGTACTGGTATATATAAACCACGTACGTGACAAACAAATCAAAGCATAAAAGGCAGAGCAATTCCAAAATTTAGTTTTTGATTTTAATACGACAAAAAATGTACAAGTATTACAAAGCTGGTACGAACGAATATGCGTGTTTATGTGTGCCAAATAACAGCAGACAATCCAAACAAAGTATTTTTGAAGAAAAAATAGCAATTATCTGAAAGCCACAAACACGTTGTTTTCGAAAAACGTCAAGCATTTTGATTCCATACCATTATTGTTTCACTTCTGCATTTCAATGCAAATGCTTTTAAACTAATTTGTTTCTAAAAATTGTTCTGCAATAAACATACCTCAACATATTCGAACATGATACACGTTTCGGGTTTGCCGAGGACGGAACCTAATTGGACTTTAAAAGTTCTCATTTTCAGTCCTCCAACAGTACAATGTAACTACATGGACAATATCATCAGAAATAAAAACAAATACAAATGACGTTTAGAAGACATCAGATAAAAGCACTAACGATATTGAACGAGTGACACAAACAATACCAAACAGACCACACACACATCACAATTATTTTTCCGATAAATGATGGGGATGAACGCCATCAGTGGAACTCGAGTTCACTGCAATAATAATTTACGAGTCAGGTCCAACTCTTCATTGTGACGAGTACTTAATCACTTTAAATGAAATCAACCTTGCATTTATTTATCACTATAACAAAGGCAGGAAAATACTAGTTGTTCTTGCTGTAATTTAAACAGTGGGTCTGTTATCACAAGTTTGTATTAGATGCAAACCTATTTTTATATTACATATCTACGACTATTACTTTAATGGAAAAAAATACGTCGAACCTAGCACACAAACAAAATGTAGTATGTTAACAAACGCACAAAGATGATATGTACATATTCATATATTGCTATCGTATGATAATTATTATGTGACCTGCCCGTCTGTAAGTGGCATTGTAAATAACCAATTCATCAATAATGCGTTTTATCTTTTACACAGACTGACCTACATCCTACATATAATTATCCGTATATTCAGGGCTTATGCGGCCTTCGAACAGTCATGAACATGAGTTCACCGAGGGATTAAACTTGTGCCTGAAAACTCAACTTTACATTGTCCCAACATTTATCAACTAGGGAAAACTTTAACTTATAGACAAATGCAGAATAAGTAAAGGAATATTATGAACAAATAAAGTTACTCAACGTCCGGATACAGAGATTACCTGTCGACGAATGATTCCGGCCAGAGCAACAGAGCCGACTCCTCAAAGCTACAAAACAGCAACACTTAGACAGGTAAAACGAATCGAAAAGGACAATTAAATATCTAATAAGTTAAATTGCATTTGATGAATAATTGTAGTTCAAGTGAAATTGAGTTGACCAAAAATAAGATAAACTAACATTATTATGATAAATATTCATAACCAGTAAATAATTTTGCTATCTGACAGTTTGACTTCTTTAAATCTGTATCTGTTCCTTAATATAAAACACATTTGATGCCTTTAACGATCTTGTCACTTTTTCTTTTGTTTGACGCAGAGGAATATGTTCAAGCCCATACTCAATGAGTGTGGCTATAGGGGAGCACATTGCGTATAAAAGTCTTACACCCAGCAGCTGTATTTCGCATTATTATGTGTAAGAGATTGATGTAATATCATGATAGACGATGATTAACATTTATAAGACATCATTTTATTGCTATTTGCATTATAAATCAAAGCAATATATGAGCTAATGTAATATTTATTTCCGGCCATATTCCGCTTTGGAATTATTATTTTGGGATTGATCCGATATCATAGAATTTTAGATATTAGATATATTTAGACGGATTCGAACAAGAAGTATGGAATTTACTGTTTTAATACAATAGTTGTAAAAGCAAGGATGATAAATGATGTTGGAAAAGAGTGAAACTACACTATAATCAAATATATGAATTTTTACAATACTTATCATTATCGATAAAACTTTCAATACCCTAATTGCATAAAAAAAGGAAATTGCAGAAGCCAAAGATTAACCAAACTCTTTAGTAACTATCATTTTGAACGTTATGAATTGCGGTCCATCCACCTCCCTGCAACTGATTTAATTGACTTTTCCCGAGGTTTCTTACTGACGGAATGTTCAAAATTGAAACACACGATGTGTCGTGTTAATATAATTAGAAGAATTAGGTGAGAAAACCAAACATATTCTTCAACTCAAATGATTGACTACTCGACTTGTCTCTATAGTTGTCATTGCATTCACTCGATACTTCTATCAATTAGTTTATGGTGTTTTATATAGAAAAAAGACAGTATGGTATTATGGAACAGCTATACTTCGCCTCTGATGTGGTATGTGCTAATTTATTCGGGCATCGTTAAATACTCTGGACGAAAGAAAAACATCAAAAGTATGAAAATACCAGTCTCAGTTTCATTGCCAGTACTGATAAGCCAAGCACGATAAAAACGATTTGTCGATTGTTTGGACGACAAGAAATCACTTCCAAAAGAATGTAATCCATATATCTATTACTTAAAGGTAAATCGCAATACATGTAAACTCACTCAAAATGGTCACTTATGTACATGATGGTATGTGTTGACGCCATGTGTTTCATTATTCAATCTGTAAAAAATATTCGCACCTGGATTTTCTGTAAACGTGCAATGTTGTGAAAAAATATCTTTTGAGTGTGCAGTGATTGTTCATGTTACTACGTTAAGATATACTGCAATACGTATTTCGATTGAATGTGCCTTTACAAAAGTTGTTTTTTAAGATCAATTATCAATTTGAAACATCCGAAAATATGTCAAAGGATTAAGTTTTCTCAGATATTTCAATCCACGAGCACGAAAATATAAATTAATTTATGTACTTGGTAAAAATACGACATATTAATGAGACATTTTTTCTTTATCCAGATATAAATAACCTTTGATTTTGTTTAGTCTCATTGATAGGCACACAAGTCATCGATATTCATTTTCAAACGAAACAAACGTAGGCAGATATAAGCACCAATTTAACTCAGACGAACTATGGCGGCAGTAACATGATGACTGATTTATCTTTCACACGTTCATTTCTTTATCGCCAGATACAAAAATGAGGGTCTAATTCATTTACCCCAGATGTTTATCTTCAAATGCCTCAGTATCTCGTTTCACACTTTGAGCGCCAAATCGTATTCTTGAAAGGTTTGAGAGATTCATAGATTTTGTGACACGACGTTTTTAGAATAAAAGTCCTGCATACAGCATTAAGATGGATTTTTTTAATTACTGCAACTTAGTTAAAATTTTAAGTAATCATACACAATTTTAACAACAATAAAAGCTGCTCTAAACACATGTAAATTAATGACTCGTACAATATTAATAGCTTCAAGTTTCGTAAATTAAAACCATCGAGTATCGCCAGCTTGTCCTACCTATCAGTTGATGTTCAGTACTCTAAACCCGTCTATGCAAATGAGGTTCATAACAGTGTCCTCAAGGCTTTCAATAAAAGAACATGTAAAATAAAATAACTTTGAATTAAACTGTTTTCAGCATTGATACATAGTTCGGGGTGTTAATATAAAGCGTAAGCAAACTTACGTCTCATGAAAGATAACAATATATTTATCAGTGTATTGTTCTTCTTCTTGCGATTGTGTGAATGCGTATTTAAAGCTGTTAACGATATGTCAAAATATCCAAAACATACTTTCAAAACAAGTTTAAAAAAAGGAAAAAAATATCTGAATATGTTGCATTTGTATCGTGTTTATTGAAGCTCTAATAGTGTAACATTAGCGGAAAAAGAAACGAAAGGACCAAGGGAAATTATTTGGTTTTCCTCCAGTCACACTCGATTGATATCGGTAAAAGTACACGGCAGATATCCTTTGTAAATGTGCGATTATACTCATCGAATAATATAGTTTGATTTTCATTTTATTTGCAATAATACTGTTACACGTTGATACTACAAAATATAGAAAAGACTTATTGTGCTAAAATTATAGTCAGTTCAAAAAGCGCTATTTTATTTCATAATCCAGTTAAAATATAATTGTTCCACCAAAACAGAACGGCAACTATTATATGTTGACGTTTCAGAGCGATTAATTTCATGCATTTCTCGCAATTCTTGTATTTTGGCTTCTATCAAAGAATGCAAGAAAAGTATTTAATACTTTATATCGTCAAAACCTCATTTATCGCAGCGACTCGACAGTCAAATCAGGTAGGGAAATGGCTCCGACCATAATGTTGTTTGACAGGTTTTAAATCACAGAATAAAAAAAACACACAATTATAATAAAAACATGCTATCTTATACAACATTGTCTCAGTTTTGATAACAAAATAGGAAGCATATTTCTGCAAGAGGTCCTAAACCTTTTGACAAATATAGCATACACAACTGGATTAATAGCATGATTTAAGAAATATATACGAAAGAAAAACGAAAACAGCGTGAATTCACTTGGTGACATACTGACAATCTTTTCAACTTTCAAAGTCATTAAATTATGCGTAACATACGTAACAATAAACACAATAGTCAATATAAACCAAATAAAGGTCTTTGTGGGAAATTGTTTGGTTCTCTGTGCTCGACCACTTATTCTGATACTCTGTTTAATGCTCTTTCTGTGGTTTGAAACCCAATTCTGAAGTGATCCATTTGAGAGTGATCCGTTTTTAATTTGATTGGGTATTGAGACGTTACTTCCTCCGTGTTCATTTGTCCCCATGTATTTATGACCTGCCTCTGGTGTTTCGTGAACAACAGTATTTTGATTATAAATCCCGGAACTTAACACAGTTTCATACGATGAATTATTGCGCTGCATGGATATAGCTTTTATTTGTTTCGCAGCTTCTTTCATCACAAATGTATACAATACTATATACGTTACAGAAATTCCGATCAGTAAAACAAGGAGTATGAATTTGTAGACTGTTCTCCATATGGATTTCTTGAACTTTTCTTCCGTTTCACATAGATGAATGGTGGTGTTTCCTCCATGTATATTTGTCATGTTTGTTGTTTTTATTCCACACATAATAGTTCCGGGTATAGCTAAAAGTATAGGGAATACACAAGCAACCACTCCCAAAATTCGTACTGCAATCGCTGGTGACATTTGTTTCTTGAATGGCTTTACTACCTTTCTAAACCTATCTATTGAGATGACCAAGAGGGCGAGACACGAGGAAGTAGCCCCAAACACGTTGAAAAAGCATTTTACCTTGCATGTGACCACATCCCCAAATTCGAAGTATTTCCTCTGTTTCACCATCTCAGCCGGTATCAAAGTTACACATATCACCATGTCTATCACAGCTAGGGTCAGGACGAACACTTTGAAGTTATTCCGCTTGTAATCCCGACTCAAAGAGAAAACGAGTAAAATTATAAGGTTTCCAAAGAATCCAAAAACGACAAAGAAGCCAAACGCTATTGTAAGCGGAAGCAATGCTCTCGCATATCGGTCGTTCAATTCGTCTATGCTCTCTGTCTGATTATAATCTAAAACGTCCGTGGAATTCTTCATTCTGCTACCAGTGCTATTCACACACTGTTGATCAAATATTAATGTTAATTTGATAATAACTGATGGCTATCATTACCATTTTCTGATAACATACGTTTTTGTTTAAATTCCAAAATTGAAATCAAGCTGATATTTCCGATCTCTGGAACCCACTGAAGTAAAGTCCAATGCCTATCTAATCAAGCCACACTTTTATACAGCGAAATCCGATTATCTGGTCCCGCCTCCTGTGAGAAAACCTAGCAGGCACGCTTTCCAATCTGCAGAAATGAAAATCCCTAGTGGTTATAAATTAGATAGTTAATAGTATCATTTCCATTTGGTTGTTTCTTTCAATTCAAATTTACATCCTTTTTCGTCCCGATCTACGTCAATATGATCATAGAGCTAAAAAAAGGAAGTGGATTTTATTGTGTTTGACATAAACTTTATATATGTTACTACTCTATAAGATATTAAATGGTGCGACAAAGCATTTTAAGTTCATATATCAATTTAAGTTATTGTTAATTGTGA